>NC_079337.1:27222314-27494267 GCF_029582105.1 Oenanthe melanoleuca | reverse complement strand
TACGCTTCCAAGGAGCAGGGCATTCTCGTATGGTACAGAGACTTGGACAGAAAAGTGCACACGCCAGGCGTGTTTTGGCACAAGCAAAACCCACCAGCAGAGTGTTCTGTGTTAGCTGGGGAAGACACTTAACTTTGCCTAGAGAGATCTCGCCGCAGGATACATTTCGCGAAGAAGGAGGCTGCAGAGCACTGGAGAGTGCACTTCGCAGCTAATCGCTTGCCCGTGACTAGAGGCATGAAGCAGGATCAACGTCATTTTGCTTTGCTACTACATACCCATTCGTCAAGCAGTCTTCTATGGTACATATCCGTGATGCAGGGAACTCACTTCTAAGTGTAGTGCAAAGTGAGAACTACTGTGTGCTGTGCATGCTTTCTCCTTAGCGTTCTATACATTGCAGTGTTCGTCCCTATGGCAGAATTTACAGAGTGCACGGTACGCTTGCAAGGAGCAGGGCATTCTCGTATGGTACAGAGATTTTGACAGAAAAGTTCACACGCCAGGCGTGTTTTCGCACTAGCAAAACCCACCAGCAGAGTGTTCTGTGTTAGTAGGAGACGACACTAAACCTCTGTAAGAGCGGTCTCGCCGCAGGATACATATCGCAAAGAAGGAGGCTGCTGCAGAGCACTGGAGAGTGCTCTTTGCAGCGTAGCGCTTGTCAGTGACTAGAGGCATGAAGCAGGATCAACGTCAGCTTGCTTTGCTACTACATAGCCATTCGTCAAGCAGTCTTCTGTGGTACATAGCCGTGATGCAGAGAACTCAGTTCTAAGTGTAGTGCCAAGTGAGAACTACTGTGTGCTGTGCATGCTTTCTCCTTAGCGTTCTGTACACTGCAGTGCTCGTCCCTATGGCAGAATTTACAGAGTGCACGGTACGCTTCCAAGGAGCAGGGCATTCTCGTATGTTACAGAGAGTTTGACAGAAAAGTGCACACGCCAGGCGTGTTTTGTCAGTAGCAAAACCTACCAGCACAGTGTTCTGTGTTAGCAGGAGACGACACCTTACCTCGCCCAGAGAAATATCGCCGCAGGATACATAGCGCGAAGAAGGAGGCTGCAGAGCACTGGAGAGTGCACTTGGCAGCAGATCGCTTGTCAGTGACTAGAGGCATGAAGCAGGATCAACGTCAGCTTGCTCTGCTGCTGCATACCTATTGGTCAAGCAGTCTTCTGTGGTACATATCCGTGATGCAGAGAACTCAGTTCTAGGTTTTAAGCCAAAGAAGGTTTTTCCTCACCCTCCGCTTCTGCCCAGTAGGCCTCAGGTGCTTTCACATCTGCTGTGACTTCTGCTGGAATGGGAATAGCTTGAGCTAATATCTGCCCCTTGCCCATGTAGAATGGTGGCTGAGGACCGCGTGCTATCATTATGAGGCAGGATACTTTCCCTTTCATAACCATGGGAGCTACTTCAATTTCTAGGGGTGTGTTCTGTGTCTGCAACAACAAAATACTCACTCTCCATTTGCATGTGCAATATGGTTACATCTACTAGGCTGCTTGACGGATCCACTGTAATAATTGTCCAATCAGTAGTCCTGAAATGAAAACCTTTGGTAGTCTCCAGCCTGACACGACCACAAGGCTGCCAGACCTGGTGAACAGGAGATTTAACATTTAAATTATTTGGTATACCACACTTTTTATCCCATCCTACCCCTTTGTTTTTAAGAGAGAGGCTTTTGCCACAGTAGTGCCCCGCAGTATTTATATCTTTGCGCGTTATGATGTTAAGAGTAGGCACACGCTGCAAACTCAGTTTTTTCTTTTGTTGGACTTCTTGTGTTTCTGGTTAAGAGGGCATTCCCTAGTGAAATGTCCTTGGTTTTTACACTGGAAGGAGGTGATATGCTGCAGCTGTTCGGTTGGCACCGGTTGCTTCCTTTCTCGTGGTGTTTCAGTTGCTGCAGGCTTGGATGGAGCTGGCCTTGGATTCCTTTCTGTTACTCTGAACAATTCTGCTTTACTGGCGCAGGCTTCTATCATTTGTGCTAGGTTTGGTTCAGGGTACATAGGAAGAGTTAGAATGACTATGCGACAGGCCTCATTGGCATTCCTTTTTGCCATTTCTTTTATCAGTTTGGCCTGGGTTGCTGCATCATGCACTTGTCTTTCACTTGTGCACGCAGACGATCCACGAACTGCAAAAAAGTCTCAGAAGCATATTGTTTTATATTAACATAACTGCCAGTTATCTCAACTGTTGGTAACTGATTAAAACTTTTTTCAGCCATATTGCAAATTTTATCTAAAACAAATTTGGATAATACTTGAGTTTGTTTTTCAGGGCAATGCCAAGTCCCTTCACCACTTAAATGATCTAATGTTAATTCATTATCTTCCAAGTTCTTGGAATTGTCAGTGCTTTGGTGAAGCTCTGTTAAAAGAATCCCTAAAGAACGTTTCCACATATTAAACCACACATTATATTCTGAGGGAGTTAGCAAACACCTGAAAATATCTTTTAAATCATGAGGTGTCATTTCATTTGAAGTGAAAGTTGCTCTCAGCATACCCTTGAAAATCTCACTGCTTCTACCAAATTCTCTTTGCACTTTACAAATTTCTTTTTTATCTTGATATGAGAGAGGGTGATACTCCCGTCTTCCATTTTTTTTACCCACATAAATTACAGGAGCAGCTGATGGTATATTATCTCCTTCTAAGATTTAGATTGCAGAGCTAGGTACAGCCTGTATTCCCCCGCTGCTGTCAGCCGAGGAGTCCTCTCCCCCTCCTCCACCATCCGCTGGGCTGTCCCTCTCCCCCATGGCCCCGCTGTAGCTAGGAGGGTTGTTATTTGTAACCTGAGCCGGAAGAGGTGACTAGGGTAAATTCTAGGTGTAGGATTAGGATAGTGGACAGGGAAGGGGGTGGAGAAGAAAGGATTGTGGGATGAAGGAGCTGGGGCATGCTTGCTGCCATGGACCATGTGGTCCCCATCACTGTAAGACAAAGGAAGATTACTTTTCGGAGTATCATTAGAGTTCTGTTGAGGTAAATTCAAAAGAGATGGGTATAAAGAGAATTGCTTGACAGACTGCTCAGAATTTATAAAATTTGGATCCTTTTCAGAGACAGGGGAATTTGGAAAAGATGGGGGGGGGGGGTTTCAAAGCTTTTATCTGTGGCTGTCCTTTATTTTCCAATTGTAATAATTGTTTGCGAATCTTTAAAAATATAGGGAGGAACAAAGCTGTAGCACAATTACCTTTTTCTATTTTAGAACTCAATAAATTCCCTATATTATTCCAAAATAAAACCGAATTAATATCTTGTTTTTCAAAATCTGGAATTTCTTTAGAAAGCCAAGATACAAAATGTGCTATTGTTTTCTTTCTAATTGTTATATCCTCTTCATTTATCAGTTCTTTAAGCTGAGAAATAATACTCTTTTGTTGTGCCGATAATTGTGAGCCCATTTCGATGTTATCAGAGCAATTTGCACAATATCCTATACCTTCACGTAATAATCACACAGAGAAAAACGACTCTTTTCTGACCCGAGTTTAAAAAACCCCGCCAGAAAAGGGAGTGCGGGCTCTCCACGGTCTGGAATGAAACTCTGAACACGTGGCCCGCGTTCCGCCGGCCGTGCCAGCTCCGGGGAACCCCTGCTGCCTCTGCGCAGCGCCGGAGCCGCCTGCGGCACCGGTTCGAACGGGGTTAATTCAGCGATCCCGTTTGTCTCGGCGGGGGACCGCTCCTCTCAGCCGCTGCTGCACTGCTCGAGGTGCCGCAGCTCCCGCGGCAGCCCCGGGTCCTAAAGCCCGCCCTGCTGCCGCACCGCGACCGTCTTCGCCTGGGGAAACCCCTGTCCTCGGGGATCCCCACCTCCACCCAAGGGAATAGACTTTACCTGTCCTGACGGACCTCGGTTTCTCGTGTGATTCATAAAGGATGTTTATCTTCCAGCTGGCTCCCTCCAGTGCTGAGAGTGGAGTTAACGGCCATCTTCCTCCCTACCTGGGAGCTGTTTAAAAGCAGCTAGCCAAGCAAGGGGGGTAGTTGATCAGACCAACGAGCCCAATAAATCCCTGAAAATGGGATTCAGCTACTTGTGGGCTAGTAATTAAAACAAGCTGCACACGTTGGTCGCCAACTGAAACACCCTGTAACTCCCTCCTAGCTATTTACTCTGAGGGAACTAATGTGTGCTACATTAGATAAACGAAGGAATCCAAAAGAGGCTCTTTGTCTTTCTCAGGGATCTTGTTTATTGCATGATGACTCCGGAACAAAGAGGGTTAGGGTCTCAACTAACGGACTTTTCTAGGGAAAAGGTCAGGGAGGGGACTTGGAAAGAAGCCAATAGGATGTGGACACGGAGTTAGGGTAACAGGAGAGATCAGGGAGGACAGAGGCCCTTTTGGCTTTCCTGCCAATGATATAGGACCCTAGAAAGAGTTATAGCATTCCTTCTACCCCTGGTTTTGGGTTACAACAGTAGTTAAGTGTGCCAATGAACCTTATCAGTGAAGCAAAATGTAAATTTAAACCCATTTATCTCATTAGTCTTTAATAAGGCTGTGCTTTGCAAATCATGGCTGCATCATGTGCTGATTATACCCTCTGATATGCTAAGCAAAATAACAAAATAGCAATCCAATAATAGCCATACATTGCATGAAAATCTTCCACTGGTGCTTTCTAAAACTCTTCATGTATTTATTTTTTTTCATTTAGAGGCTTTGATTGTGTCTTATTTCTTCTACACAATACCAAAATATAGAAATTAATGTAAGATGAGAATTCATTACTCAAAGGCCCTGGATTTAGAAGTGTTTTGCCAAATAGGAGCTTGTGATGGGCTGTAAGTCTAAGTGTGTAGTCTGTAAGTCTAAGACTATGGTGCATAGGGATTCTGGGAGTTTTTGGGACAGGTAAACAGCCAGGCAGTTGACTAAATAATGTTGACTTTCTACTTTAATAATTAGCAGAGCTGTACAAAAGTCTGTGGCTCTTGTATTAAGGGAGAAACTGAGCTGAGTGAATTTACATCAGGCCCATGTAAAAGGGAAGAGTATTGGAGGAGAACATAAAGTCTCATGGCTTGAGCTCTTGTATGCAAGCAGTTACTATTGGAGCTCGTGATGATGATCATTGTGTGCCCTGCATGTTATTTAGAGCAAGTAAGAGGAAATTGAACACATTTGAAGTAAGTATTTCAGCAAGTCTGGTTTTGATGATTTTCTCCAGCAAGTTGCTCATACAGCATTGTCTAAGTCTAAAGAAACTTGTTCAAGTCTTCTAGAAACCTTCAAGCTTTGAAGGTTTCTCAATAAATGTTGGTAAGATTCACTGACTGAGAGTGAGCAAGGGTGATTCTGGTGTCTGAGGCAACAAAACTCAGCCATTGCACTTGTAAGCTGATTTGGTTTGGGTTTGCTTCCATGAAAAATTTATGCTAGCATTCTCAGGTTGAATTTTTAAATGTTTGCAACCCTTTCTAGAGCAACATTAAGGCAGCATTTCAGGTACATATTATCTGTCATGACAGAATCTTTTTAAATGGTTGCTAGGGGTGCAAGGGGAATCTCTTTTCTTACCATAGTGTGTTAGGCTGATATTTAAACCTCTTTGTAGTGTGCTGAGGGATGCAAGCAGTGTATTTTAAGAGCAACATTACTGCCCTTACATCGGCACAGAGCCTGTTAACTACTTTTGGGGGTAGATGGACTATGCTGGTAGTCATCCTTCACAGTACCAAACTGTATTTTCTGTGTTGATCTTAGTGATGGTCAGGTGGTCCGTAGATACATTGTCACAGGACCGGAAAGGAAGACATGAACTGGGGTTTCCAGGAAGGAGGTTACAGGATATCCTGATTTCAGTTCTTATACCTCATATACCGAATTACAACAGTGAGAAGGACAAATGAATGTCTTATTAAATGGGAAAGAATTTAGGGGTGAATAATAACATTCTGTGCATTGCCTTTTAAATCTCAATAGAACTGTTCTTTGTCTTTCTCTCCCCCACCCTCTTAGCTGGCACTTCCCTTGATACACAACCAGCTTGTGAATTACATTTACAATGGATTTTTGGTGCCAGTAATGGCCCCTGCGCTCCATAAGGTGAGTGACGTCTGCAAGCAAGGCACAAAAAATAATGGAGAAAAGATCTCTCTGTAAAGATACTATCAGGTGTATTGTCAGTAGTGACTCCACGCAATCCAATACACTTCTAGACTAACTTTCCATCTTTTCATTCTATATACTTTCTTAAGCAACATACAGGTATTTCTGAAAATGTTTAAAATTCTTAAGTGGAATGAAGAAAAAAAATGTTTGTGTTGTTCTAGACTCACATATAATCAAAAAAGCAGTGACATTTTAGACATTTCATCATGGCAGACATGTTTCCATGATTATTTTCTTCTAAATTAGTTTTTTCCTAAAGGAAGACGCCCACAAGGAAAATGTTTAGTCAAGAAATATTATGCTAGTCTTAGCAAAGTTGCTATAATTATATATATATATATATTGCTATTATATACATATATATATATATATATATATATATATATATATAATAGTTGCTGTAGTTTCTTATCATATTGGGTATTTTCCTAAAGTAGAGTTTGCTATCAGTTTTCTAATGTATTAGAGTGCAGTTAGTTACCCTGAAGAAAAAAAAATCTATTTTTTCTTTGAATTTTAGGGTTTATCCTTTGCAAAATATGTCACCAATATTATTGAAGTATGTATTTACCTTTTTTTTGTTAAGCTGAAAAAAGCTACATTTCCAACTGTTGCAGAATATGTCAATTATGTCGATTCCCCATCCCTGATAGTGTTCAAGGCCAGGTTGGATGGGACTTTGAACAACGTGGTTTAATGGAATGTATCCCTGCCATTGGCCAGTGAGCTGGAACTAGATTATAAGATCCCTTACAACCATATAATATGGTTATCGTTTGGTTCTGTGATTTTATGAATTAACAATCTTCATTGCCCTGTAAAAAAATACCTCTTTTGAGAAGAAAATGTAGGAACAGCTGAGAGTAAAAATCCATAAAAAACTTTCAGAAGCGAACTAAAAAATTACTTTTGTAAGGTCTACTAAGTCTCACAAAGCCAACCAAACACAAAGCATTGCAGCTGTTCCATTTTCTCGAGGGCAGTAAAATATCATACCCTGCTTGTTGTATTTCACTATTTGGTTTATATTTTGCATTGAAATGGTTCCTTCCCGGATCCCCCTATGGTCTATTATACAGTTTAAGCCTCTCACTCCCCTCCCCCCCCGCCCCCCCCTTTTTCCCCTGGCAGGACCTGATTGGTTGTGATCTGGGGTTCCTCTGCCTCTTACCAACGTTTGAAAAATCCCCGCGGTTCCCATGCTCACCCTGTTTTCTTCGTGGAACCCAACCAGGTCTTTTGCTTTGTCCATGCCATAATTCCCTCCATCTCTGACCTGGAGCTAGCTGAGGCAGTTCAGAGAGAGGGGAGAGAACTACGGCAGCTGGCATCCAACACGAAGGGCCTCCCATGAGGTGAGACCCCACGCCACAGCTGTATTATAAGCCTTTTGGACTGCTCAGCTACCCTGGCGGCAGTGAGCTGCTTTTTGCGCAGCACCTGCTGAGAGTGATGAACTGGCAGCCTGCCTAGCCCAAGGCAGGTTATTTCTTGACAAAGATTTTTTGCAGTACTTCCGCACGGCCGAGGTCCCCAGGAAAGGGGTGAATAAAACCTTGCAGCAAGCGAGGACCCTGAAATAGCCTCCAGTTACAGGGGTGTGCATGTAAGCCACCGTTGCGGCAGAGCGGGCAGGGGGCTGGCCGGAGCAAGCGGGCTGCAGCATGCCACATGCAGCAGCACTGCTGGGCGAGTTGCACGTGGCCGGTTGTGGCAGCATGTGGTCGCTGCGGTGCTCGGCTCGGAAAAGCATCAGAGAGCGGCGCGGGTGGCCCCGACTGGCAGTGTAACACGCGCATCCACTAAAAGTTGCTTGCGCGGTGTGCCGAGCAGGCAGCGGCAACCCACCCAGTGGCAGCGCCACGGCAGCAATGCCAAAGCCGCAATTTCGTGCGCCTGCATTTTAAAGCAGTGCCACTCTGAATGGTGGGGCATGCATTTCCGTAGCGAGCGCAGGACGGGGCAGGCCTGGAGCGGGCTAGAAGCAGTGGCAGGGCTTCCCCAGCACCGACTAGTGGGAGGCAGCACATGTGAGCTGCGGTGACGCAATCCCAGCAGTGCGGCCACCGTGTCTCCTTTGTCCTGACCTGGGGTTGAGAGGTAGAAAGAGCTGCTCGTGTTTGTGTTTTTACTGGGGAAAAAGGTAGATTAGCCATGCAGATTGCTTTTAAACATCATAGGCGTGCAGCTTTTTGCTCAGTAAAGGAGAATATTTTCCCAACTTAGGGAAAAAAAGGGGAAAATGGAGATGAGACAGCCACTCTGTTTTTCCCATTATTTTTAAAAATTCACAAGAAATTACTTAAGACAGAGCTCAAGAGACAGCCCAGGTTGTCAGAGAATCTTCCCTGTACCCTGATATCCCAGCTGTTTTACCCCTAATTTGGCCTTCTGTTAGCTTTAAGGATGACACCCCGCCCTCCCATCCCCCCACCCCATTCTATGCCAACCACAGGGCAGAGACCTAAGATAGAGTTTGTTGCATGGCCGAGCTCAAGGGGGCAGAGGGTCATGTTGCTAAGATCCAAAATGGCCCTGGCCACATGGCAAAGCACCTGTGGATCACGGTCCATGGGGTGGGGGTCCACAATGACAGCTGCAATGTGTTCAGTCCCCTGGATTACTTTTCCTCATCCCACAACCCCTTCTACCCTCCCGTCCCCGCCCCCAACCCTTTCCCCTCTCACAACCCTTTCCTCCCCTTGGCCGCCCCGCCCCCTCCCTCCTTGAAGTGCCCACCCTGCATGATGTAACCCTGCAACCCCGCCCCCATGTGTTCCAATCCTGGTTCCCACAGTTGCCCCTCCCACCAGAGCGGCTCCGCCCCCTCCCCTGCTCTGGTTTCCTATACCTGCGCTCCGGGCTGCAATGGGAACAGGGGCAGGGGAGAAGGAGCCCACCTTCCGAGCTGCCTCAGGAGCAGGGGTGGGGAGCCCCCTCTGGGTTCTAGCGCCAATGCAGATGGCGGTGTGGATGTCCCCCCTCACAGCTTCTGGAGGGGGAGGCTGTGCCCCATGCCCTGGTCCCCGTGGGAGTGGTGGTGGGGGAGGGGGTGGCTTGCCCTTCAATCCCCATGGGGCTGAGTACAGGACGGGAGGAATTCTCCCTCCAGATTCCGGAGCAGGGGGAGTGAGCCTCTCCCTGGTCCCTGCTGGAGCGGGGGAGTGAGCAGCCTTCCAGACCCTATGGGGAGGGGTGCCCAGCCCCTCCTGAGACCTCAAGGCAGGGAAGGGTCCAGCCCCTCCCCAGACTGCACAGGGTGGGGGGATGACTTGCCTCCCAGCTCCCAGGTGGGTGGAAGCATGGGAGCATCCCCTGGAGGTCAGAACCAGGAAGAGGAAGACATACTCTCAGCTACTCCTGTCATTTTTATTGGTAGGAGAAATGGTAAGAGAAGTTATCAACCTTTGTCCTACCAAGATAAAAAGGAGATTTGCAAAATCCAAAGGGAGTTTGGCAGAAGCAGTGAAATTTTTAAAGGAATTATGACAGCCACCTTTAATTTGAATGAGTTAGTACCAGCTGACCTCCGGGATCTTTTCTGGTGTCTGTTAACCCCCTCAGAGTATGATCTGGGAAAGAATGTGGAAAAGATCTCTGAAGGTACTTCTACAGGAGCTTCAGCAAAGCTCTGATGATGCAAAGGATAGTGATAGGAATGACATTACCTATGAATATTTATGTGGGGGGGGAGACTAGAACTGCCCCAAGAAACAAACTCTAGTGTTGTGCAAGTCTGTTTTGGGTAAGATCTGTAATGTTGCATAAAAAGCTTTTAACAAGTTACCAATAGCTGAGGTCAAGTGTAGTTATGTTAACATTAAACAGTTTGCCTCAGAGAATTTATTGTGGACCGTCTTCGAGTGCAGGTGGAGAGGCAAGTGCAAGACCCAGTGATACAGGCAGAATTGATTAAGGAGATGGCTCAGAGAAATGCCAATGAAACCTGCTGCAAGGTCATACTAAGCCTTCCTGTAAAGCCTTCGCCTAGTCTAGCCACAGATGATAGAAGCCTGCACCAGGAAAGCAGAACTGTTTGGTGCACATGAGAGGAATCTGGCACTGGCACACCCAAAGATTGCTGCTGCTGTAACACCAGAAGGAAGGAAGCAACCGATGTCACAAAAGCAGCTGCAACATGTAATCTGCTTCCAGTGCAAAAAGCCAGACTTTGCCAGAGACTGTCCTCAAAGCCAGCAACAGAAGAGGACCAACAAACAAAAAAAACTGAGGCCACAGCGCATACCTGCTACTGACATAATTGTGCACCGTGACATAAGTACAGTGGGCTCCACACTGGCAAAAGCTTCTCTCTTAATAAAAAAATGGGGAGGAAGGGAAACAGGCTGCGGGGATGCAGGAAAGAAAAAATGACAAATGTTTGTTTAACAAAGCTCAGCAACCTCGTGGCCGTTTCAGGTTTTGACTACCAAAGGCTTTCATTCAGTTATACTGATTGGACAGTCATTGGAGTGGACCTGCCACTCAACTTGAAGGATGTGACGTTAATTTACACGGAACTGGACAGTGAGTATTTTGTTATTGGGGACACAGCACACACACCCCTGGAGACTGAAGTGGCTCCCATGACCATCAAGTGAGACACAACTCACCTCATTCTCCTGGCACGCTGCCCTCAGCCACCCTTCTGTCTGCCCAAGGGACAAATCCTTGCCCAGGCAATTCCCATTTCAACAGAGGTCCCAGTAGATGAAAAAGCACCTGCCGTCTACTGGGCAGAAGTTGTTGACGAGAAAAACCCACTATAGCATACAACCTAACCCATGGATCAGACCATCTCCACGTGGAAGGGTTGCTTGACACAAGGGCAGATTTGACAATTATACCTGAGAGGATGTGGCCATCACATTGGGAGTTGCAACCGGTGGCTGGCAAAATCGACGGTGTAGGAGGGATAAAACTGGCAAAAATCTCAAAAAGCATCATGCAAATTGCAGGGCCAGAATGAAGATTGGCCAGAGTTCCGTTTGTACCTGACTACAAGTGCACCCTGTGGGGGAGAAACACCGTGTCCCAGTGGGGAGTCAAATTAGTTATCCCTAAGACCCCCCAGGATTTTTAGAGGCGAATGTAGAGCCCTACCCAAAAATTAACATGGCTGGATGACAACGCAAAGTGAGTACCACAGTGGCCATTGAGTAAGGAAAAGCTCAAGTTGCTTGAGGAGCTCGTGGAGGTGCAATTAGCCAAAGGGCATATAGAAGTGACAACAAGCCCTTGGAGCTCCCTGATCCTTGTAATAAAGAAGCCAGGGAAGGATAAGCAGCAATTGCTCCACGACCTCCAGGAAATAAACAAAGTCATTGGGGACATGAGGTCACGCCAACCTGGGATGCCTTTCCCAATGATGCTGTCCCAAAATTGGCAATTGGCTGTCCTGGACATCAAGGACTGTTTCTTCCAAATTCCCCTACACCCAGAAGATGCCCCATGGTTTGCCTTCTCAATTCCTATGACCAATCGAGAAGGCCCAGTGAAGCACAACCACTGGAAAGTACTCCTGCAGGGAATGAAGTGTAGTCCTTCCATCTGGCAGTGGTATGTGGCCTCATTGCTGTCTCCTGTGTGTGTCCAAAAAAAGGAGGCCGTCTTCTTATCCTACATGGATGACATGCATGTGTGTAGCCCTGATGACTCTATGCTCCAACACACCTAGTGGTTAAAGTTTTAACCTCTGCTGGATTTCAACTGCAGGAGGACAACATCCAAAGGTTGCCACCTTGGAAATGCCTGGGCTTGGAGATCACTGCGCGGACCATTGGTCAACAGAAATTGGAAATCGATTGTGATCTCAAAATCCTAGCTGATCTCCATTCCTTGTGTGGGTCTTTGAACTAGGTCAGGCCCTGGCTAGGCCTCACCAATGCGGACCTAGACCCTCTCCTCAATTCATTGAGGGGGGAGAGAAAGCTGGTTTCTCCCAGGAAGCTGACCCCAGAGGCAAAGGCTACAATCGAAAAAGCACAGGCTGCTTTGGCAGAGAGGCAGGCTCACTGATATCAGCCTGAGCTGCCTTTCAAATTCATTGTCCTGGGAAAACTGCCACACTTGCATGGTTTGATAATCAAATGGCTCAAAGGGCAGAAAGATCCACTCTTAATTATAGAGTGGGTCTTCCTCTCCCACCAAAGATCCTGACCTTCTGCTGGGTTGATTATTTCCCTGTTGATGTTAAATAATTTAAAGATGCTTGTTGTGAATACTTTTTTCCTTTGATGAAAATTCTATTTATATACTCTAAAAGTGGGTGAAATCATATTTCTCTTGAAAATTGAGATGTTTGCTGCTAATATAGGTGACTTTCAAAGCCTAGATCTTTCTCAAACCCTGATATTCTGCTTTGTGCATTGTTCTTCCAATGACAAACCTTTCCTTGATTAGCATTAAAATTGAATTTTTCCTCATTGAAAATTAAATTCTTGTGTATAAACTCCAAATTATTTTAATGGAGAAGGCGAATTGCACTATCTAGTGGATCTGGTACAAGGTTCTCACATATGTGAGACCAAAACTCTATAGCAAATGGATTTAAGTTGAGGCACATTTGACCTCTTCAGTCTTTCTGTGCTGTGCTCCTTGTTAATAACAGAAAATAAATATTTTGCCTTCTCGCTTTTGTGATGTATGCCTATGCACTATGATAATTATGCTGCAACAGCTCTTTCATACATTAAAATAATTTCTAGTTGCCATGGAAAATATTAATGCTAAGGGGAAGAATGGACTTTGAAAACTGTATCTCCCATTTGAGGACTTCATGTTGTAATTAACCTTGAGGTTAATAAAAAATTGGAAAGGGCCAAAATGAGGGGCCAGATGCATCATGACAGCTTTTAAAATGGAAGTTCTTTCATTTAGCACAATAATAAATGGATCTTGATTTTCTTTCTTTTAAACTCACTGAAGTTGGTTTGGTGTCATAAAGTCTACTTGTGGTGGAAAATTTTAGTTTTAATTCAGTCATTCAGTTTGGATTGTTCTGATTCATTCTTTCTTGAGTTCAAATACAGTGTACAAAGGAGCATGGTATAAATACCTGATTAGGAAGACAGATCAGTGCAAGATTAAAGGGTGGTAAGAAGAGATGATGATGATCTTCTTAAGGTGTTTCTATAAATCTTATTTCTGGAATTTAACTGGTGGGGAACAGCTGCCTCTGATAATTCTTGGTGAGGCAGGAAGGAAGGAAGTCTAGACCTCGTGTGCCATCCTGGTCTTAACATCCCACATCCGATCTGACACCCATGGTTCAATCTTTGTGTAAAACTTGGGAGATGAGGTTCTGGCCCTGCCTTTTAATAGCTTGGGCAGGCAGACTACTGCAAACCTGATCTTTCTGTACTCTAGTCTAGTTTTTCTACAAGAAGTATATTCTGAGAAAAAAAATTGCTCTGCAGCAAGACACAGACTAGCATTAATTGGTTTTGCAAAGACAGTTCGAGTCAAGAAAGGGATTGGATGAGGCAGCTCCAAAGGTTTCTTTCAACTCTAGCTATTCTGTGATTCTGTGACTGAGTACAGTGATGTCTTCAATGTATTTTGTCACCAGGTCCCCATTCCCATTTAGAAGTGAGCATGCATTTTTCATGATCCTTCTTTTGCTGTTGAAGCTCTTCTTCAGCTCCAGATGGGCTTTGGCTTTCCTCATCCTTTCTCTGCGTACTCAGGCACTTTTTCCATATTCCTCTTGGGTCACCTTTCCGTGCTTCTGTCTCTTCATGTTTCAGACTTTTTAGCTCTTTAATTCATCCAGACCTCTTGCTTCCTTTCTTCAATTTCCTTCTCTTCTCCCAACTTAAAGCATTTGACTATCAAACAAGACTTTCGGTAAAAGTAGCATAAAAATTTCAGTAAGTAGAATTCCATTAACAATTGTTTAGTGTTTCAATATATGGTTCAAAATTTTAAGATATGCTTATGTGTGATTGTGAAATGTTTGTAACATTTATGGAACCATGTAGTAAGCGCTGCCTTTAAAAAATTTTGCAGATTTTGTCTTATAAATACTTACTATGTACACAGTTCACTGTGAATGAAACAGTACAAGACTGTTGAGGATAGAGATGTGTTTCTATGAAAAGATCAGGCAGTGGGGAGACCAGTATATTTTTATTGGTGTGATTTTTCCGGTTTTATCTCGGAAAGCTAGTATGGAGTTGAAAAGAAGAGCTCTCTAGTTCAGGTTATTTTTGGTTAAGGAAGTTACAAATTGATTGGAAAAGCTAGTTAGCTTGAAATAACCTGTTTTTCACAGTGAGCTCTGTGAAGGCTATTTTTGCAGCAGATTAACTGTGATGTGCTTAAATAACAGAAACATTCTCAAGCTTGTGACTCCCTCACTAAATTTCTCAAAGATAAATATCCTAAATACAGCATGTTTTTGTAGCCTCATTTATACCTTTTCTGTCCTAGTCTTGTCACTTTGTGTGGGTTATCCCACCTACATGTGTAATGAGTGATTGACAAGTATGTTCCTATCTCCAAAGCTGCATACTGCTGAATGGGTAGTCAAGAATCCAGATTTGTATTATATAGCTGGAGATGTGCATTAACTGGTTCTGCTAGAGAGTCCTGCCTTGTCCTTATCTGAATGTTATTGTAGTTTTTACAGAAGAGTTACCTTCCTTACTTCTGACACAGGAGTTGCTTGAAAAATGATTCAATGAAATTGTCTGAGGAGCAGGGGGGAAGGAATGCCTTCATGCAAGTTTAAAAAATTAATTTGAAAACATAGGAATAAAATGGTTTGTGTGTAAAGATACAGAGCTAAAGAAAATGTTAATTTGGTAGTTTTTTCCCATTATTTAAATTTTCACCCAAACCATCTTTTATTCTTTCTGGTATAGTGTCCGGGATTTAGAAAAACTAAGGCTACCTGACAGAAACTGTTCTTAAATTAAGACTGGTAACTTTTGATGACATGTCGATTATAACTTGAAATTATGTAGCTCTGTATGTTCTTTCCTATATTTTGATACGTAGGAAAAAAATACTCATGAGAAGGTATGGTTCCGTTCAGAGAATGGTACAAAGCTATACCATTGGATTCTGTGACATATTTCACTGGCTATTTCCTGCTGCACTTTCAAAACTAACATCGAGCTCTTTCAATAAAATACAAGATCTCATGACGCCAGATTATACAAGGGTCTAAGTAATTGAACACAACTAATTTTCTCCTCAGTTGAAATCTCATTGAAATCCCAGAGAGAATCCAGAATAATCCTATTGAAGCAATTTTTACTGTTTCTGTTAGAGGATGTATCACTTTATTTTGGTCTATAAATGTTAGTAGGCTGTGTTTATTTACCTTATTCTTTTAGGTAGTTATAGCACTTCTGTAGAAATATAAGTAAAAACCTTTTCAGAAAGTCTTGCATATGTAAATATTTTGCAGTCAAACCCATGTGCTAGATAATTAGGAGCAACACTTTGGTATTTATATATATTTTGTTTCCTTTGATAAAATTCAAATTTGTTATATACATCCTTTCACTGTAAATGCATGTGATTTCATTTTAGTTGGCATTCAGATAATTTGATTGACAAAGGCAGCTATTCAAACCATCTTGAATGTTTATGTTATTTGTGGTACTTCAGTTTATTGAAGCACTAAAATCTGACTAATTATATGATAAAAGGAAATTTTTAATGTCAGTATTTATTCCTCTACTACATAGCATTTAATTACTAGCTATGATCTAATAATTTTTATACTTGGAAGATTTGTTTTAATCTGAATAGGCTTGGTTTAGTCTGAATAATGGAAAATTGTATCAGTTTTTTTAGTATAAAACATTGCTGCTGACCAAGTGAACAGAATTTCTCTGCAGAGGTGCTGGCACCTGTCAAATGGAGCTCAAGTCTACTGCACTCTAACCAAAAGCCTCTAACATGGTGTGCTACTGTGATAATTCAATAATATTTGCTTGATGATTATAGAGCTCACCTGCAAATTATACACCGCAGATTAGGAGAATCTTTATAAATATCCTACAAGACTATCAGTTCTCATTTAGGAATAATACCATGTTTCACCTTACTGAAAAACATTTGGCAGCTGCTATAAAAACATAAACCAAATATCACTGGAAAACTTTGAATAGCTTTGTGCTTTGCAGAAGCCTATTAATAACTATGAAAGATATATGTCAAGATGCCTCTCACTTCTTGCTTCAGCCATGCAGTTCAATTGAATTTTAACCTGGTGTAAATTGAAGCAGTTTATAAACATAAGCCGAAGGAAGCTGAAACAGTTTGGGTTTTCTGGTTCCTCCTGTGGGGAACCTCTGTCCCTGATCCTGCTTGTCCCTCTCTTTTGCCAGGACAGCTCTTCTTATTTAAAACTCATTGAGGTTAAAAATTCACCTTAACTTCTGGATAGTTTTAATCTGAACCAATTCCTGATCCAATTCATTGTGCAGCATGAAACCTTTTGTCTGTATAAGCAGGGGACAAGATGTTGAAAATTAATAGAAGGGACTGGAAATGGTTAGGTTTTTTTAATCAGTGAGGTGAACTTAGGTTAAAACTTCTTGTGGGTGGGTCTAGAGGATAAATTCAAATAAGAACATTTGTCGTCTTTTCATGGGCAATATGAAGTCCTCGTAAGAAGGGATATGTGATGCAAAGGGGGATTTGTGTAGGCATATTTCTGTAAGTGGGCATGAAGCTGTAAATTATAAAATATATTGTATAATTCTCAAGGGAAAATGGGCAGTAGTAAAGAATCCATGTGATTGGTTTAACACAGTGAGTGTAATATTTTAAACTGAACTTGCAATGACAGTAATTTCTAGATCTTTGCTGTTACTTGGCAGGGCAGCTGGTAAAAGCTGGAACTCTTTACAGTGTTCAGCCTTGCCATCTAATCAGTCATCAGAGGAAGTGAGAAAAGACTTGCTGAAAATAATTGCATAATTATAGAAGGGTATTACATGGCTAAAAGTGGCCTTCTCTTTTCAGTAATCTCCAGTAAAATATCTGTCTGGCCATGAAGACTATCAGCTAGTCCTTTTTGTTGCAATTTACATCTCACATAAAGATTTGTAACAGCTGAGTTTGTGTAGAAAAACATGTGGATGAGGCTTTTTAAATGGTATTCTTAGACACTTTATATATATATATATATATACACTATATATATATATATATATATATATATATATATATATATATATATACACTATATATATATATATATATATATATATATATATATAAACCCCAGCAACTTGTATTGTTATGCTTGTGGCTAATCAAAATAAAAATGGTAGAGTAGTAGTCTGATTAATGCAATGGACATGAATTTTTTTGTTGTTGATTTTTTTATTTTTAATCCTATAGTTTTATTTTAAGAGCAGAGATATCCCCAGTCTCTGCCATTAACAGTGGCTTTCTATTTTTGCTGATGAGGAAGTAGTGGATTTTAGTATTGCTGAAATACCTTTGCCAAAAAGATATTATCAGAACACAGCTTGAAATTTAATCAAAATTTAATAAAAAATTTTATCAAAAACAAACTTGAAATTTAATTACTTAACAAAGGGTTTTTCTTGAAAATTACCATGTCTTGATTTTATTAGTTGCCCTTTGTTATGGTATTTTTCTTGATATTTGAATTATCAAAGGTGAAGAATTTTCAAATAAATATCAGAGTTTTGTAAATTTTGGCTTGTTATTTATTATGTTTTCAAAGATGTCAAATTCTGAGAGCTAGTAGCTAAAAGCTTGCTTGGAGAAATGATACTGTAATCGAACCATTTACAATAAAGGGTTTTGTAGTGCTGCCTTAGTATTTGACTGTAGTGGACATACTTGACATGGGTAGCACCTTTTTAGTTCTCTATATCTGAGTATTGATTTGAATTTATAAGAAATTATTTCCTTCTCCCCCCAAATCTGTCTCATGAAACATTTGTTTAAGAAGAGACAGCCAGCAGGTAGTCTGAATGAAGCTCAATAGCATAGCTTTGGTATCGCAGAAAACAGAGATTTTCAATAATAACCACACAAATTGAACCAGTCTTATTTTTAGCACTCCATGTTTTATGTATGATGCAGCCTGAAGAGAAGGTGTGCAGAGTTAAAAGGATTTTTGCCAGGGCTCAGTTTAGCTTTGTCTGATTTCTCCAGCATCCTTCTGTAGTTAATTGCAAAAAAGAGTCAGTTCTGCAGAGGCTCAATTAGACCAGACTAACTTATCCCATGGAGTAAAAGGAAAATTAGACTCATGGAGTTAAAACTGGCTTTCTTGAATGCTTCCCTAGGTGCCCTGAATCTTCAGAATTTACACTCACTATCAGGTATACTAAAAGGGAGAAGCAAACATAGAATGCAAGGTGGCAAAATAAGATACAGTAATTGTAAAAGCACAGACATCTGCTTGCCAGGTTACTTGATCTTTTTCCTAAGCAGCATACCTGGCTTGTATTTAAGTGCCCAACAGCAATATTTTTGTTTGATTTGCCCTGGCAAGGAAGCAGAAGGTCAGTCCTCTTGCTGGTTTGTAGGGACAAGTTGCACACAAAGGCACACTGAGAGAACACTAGAACTTCTAGAACAAGATAGCATAAAAATTGCTTGTGCAACTTTAAAGTGCCTGCTTTGAATTTTGCACAGTGACCCTGCAAAACAGACTCTAATTTCACTTACTGAGGAAATTTGAAGGAGTATTGTGGATAAGGCAGTGTGTTTTCACTGAAAATTGAAAACAATTCTGATAAATCCATTTAAATCTTGACAAAACTAGTAATCTTGTCTCTTTCTTGGAAAGTGGTTAATCAGATTCACCAACTTTTTTCCCAAGAAGAAATAAAGATTAAGTATAATGCAGTACCCTTCACAAAACCGCTACATTTCAAAAAAGTAGGATTTAATAAGATTACAAGTAACTCCTTTGTGAACTATTAGGGCTTCATTAATCATTGGATGGTTCTTCTAGCTCTGCTTAGTGGTAGCAGTGAAATGTTGGCTATTAGACATGATTTTGTTTTTTTTCCTAGTGCCCAAGCTGTTAAGGGCATTGAGCATGCTCTCAGAATGTAACATTCCTTTTCTAAGCTGCTCTCCAGCTGGCTTTCTTCTGCTGCTGTTCTTTGTTTCATTCATGACATGCACTTTGAAAAGCACATGGGTTTCTCTCACTGATAGAGGTTGTAGGATGAATTGTCCAAAGAGTGTGGGTTTTAGAAAAAGGTCACTGCCCTTGTGTGTATTCTGGCTTTTCTTGCTTTCATGTACAGCTGCAGCATTTGATACATGTACATTCTATCAGCAAGCAGTGGTGAAACTGGTAGCTAAGAACGTGCTTCCTTTTCCCCATAAAGGACGAAGAGGTGATGTGGAGGTGTAACGATATATTACTACTGTCTGGCCTTTTCTTGGCAGGGAGTTTTAACTTGTCCATGAACTGTATGGTGTCACCATAATGATGTATGTCACATGATGGATTTCTTGGACTTTGCTTTTTACCACTCACTGCTAAAATAATTAAAAGAAAAAAAAAAAAAAAAAAGGCAGCAAAAGAAGGCATGAAAAGACAATTCTTAGGATAACAGACACCGGAAAGCTATTCCTTTTTCAGTACAGGTCCCCAAACCTATTCCAAGAAAAAAAGTTTTCTGATTGGAGCTGGGCTGCTTCTGTTTCCTGATGAAAAATTTGATTGTTGCTACTTCACTGGTGCTTTGTTTCAAATGCTAAAATGAACTAGTATCCCACTGTATTAATGATGGTGTAGCAGAGTATTAGAATAAAGTCTCAGACTGAGAGTTGATTCAATTACCTTAGCTTTAGAGCTTCTCTCTCCATAAGGCCTGCAAGCTGTGTAGCCCATTCCTATGTTCTGTGTAACTACCCAGAAGCAGCTTGTGATCTTATATGCTTTAAAGAGAATGTTTGCATCATTACGTTACTGTGTATATGACTAATATGCAGCATAATAGAATAGGGATTTTAATATTTACAGCATGTTAAGTAAATGTTGCCCTTCTGAGTATTTTCTAAATCCTCTTATGTCTTAAGTGACAACTTTGACTTTTTATTTTTCTTAAATAAAATCATCTTCATTTATCCAGCTGAGTTTGGTAAAAAAAAGATGTTTAATGCTTCCTTTCACATAGACAGATTCTTATATTTAAGGGCTTATCTTTGTGCACCTAAGCTTATTAGATTCCTGGGTAACTATTTTAAAAATGCTGAGTTCGCGAGAGCAGTACATGGTGCAGAGGTGGGCTTTGGAATTTTCTGTACTTTGCCAGTGTGTTCTGTAAATAGATGATCTCCAAGGGATTGCAATAAGCAGGGCAGTGTGAGTTATGGTATGCAAATGTCACATGGATAATTAATTCTATTTTGATCAACTAATAGTCAGTAGTGAAGATTTTGGGTTGGGCCTTATGTGTGAATATATTTGTATATATACTACATTTAAAAATTGAGAAAAATGAGAAAATGTGCTGTGGCAAAATAAAAAAAAAAGGAAAATTATGACAAAATTCTGGACATCTATGGGAGTTTTCTCTTAAAAGCTTTGCAACCATAACCTTGTACTGTGCTCTTTGTATTCTGCTCTGACATTCGTTTTCAGTTAAGTGGTAGTTGCAGGCATTCACATCATCTGAAAATGCTTCTGAGGGACAACAGAATTGTGATGCAAAGGAGATGACATGGGCAGAAAGGTGTTGGGGATCTTCTAGCATAATTTGTTCCTTTGATTTTCACTATGTGTGAGATCTGGAGTATCAATTTGGGGAACGATGTTTTTTCCTGTGGATGCATGATAGGTAGGAAATGTGTTAAAAATGCTTGTAAGGCAAATTTAAAAATGAAGACTCCGTGTTTTTGTTGCTGTGTTATGGATAGAGAGGATAGATAGATAGATAGATAGATAGATAGATAGATAGATAGATAGATAGATATACAGAAAAATATACCGTTTCAGAGGATGGATGGGTGGATATTTTGTGTGTGCAGTATGTTTGTGTTTGCAGTATTTACATTACTTTTGCTTACAGGTGACTGTGGAGGAAGTGATGACTACAACTGCATACCTGGATCTCTTCTTGTGCACCGTTTCAGAGCCAGCCCTCCTCAAGAATTTCCTCCACTTTATTTTGCTTCACCAACATGAGAATGCTCATATCCTGAATACACTTACTACCAGAATCAGCGCACCATTCTGGGTAAGGCAAGCAGAAAGGAAGTCCAGGTATTTAGCATGGATTTAGGTTCAGTGTTTAAGTGGGAGATTTCATATATTACAGTTGGGGTAGTTGTTTAACTAGGAATTTTCTGCCCTCCAGACTCTCAATTTTGTGTGTGTGTTTTGACATTTGGCAACCACTATACAAAGCTAACAAACCTGTGAGGTGGTTTCACATATGTAGGAAATGGGCTAGAGGTAACGAGAGCTTCTGGAAGTCTGAATCCTGTTAGAAAAGAAAAGGTAAATTTGGAAGCGTTTTTATTTTGAACAGTGCTGGATTAATGCTATCATAGATAACTCTCTCTGGGACTTACAAATATACTTGTGCTGAGGAGCATTTTTGATCTTTGGAGTTTTGCCAAGCAACAAGCATTTTCAAATAGTCCACGTGGAGAAACAATGAGAGCCCTCTAAGTATGTCTCCAAATGGATCCAGTTATCAACTGTGATCTCACTGATGTATTTCTCAGGAATCTGTAGTCTGTATTACTGTAGCATGTTACTTAACTATGTTTCCTGCTTCATTTGATTAAAATAACATGCTTTCTTGCTCAAGTGATGAGGTTGCTGCTTCCTTCTCTTTGCCTTCACTGCCTTGTGCAGTAGGGTTTATCTCAGGTTTGTGCTGAGCCCCTTCTCAGTCTAGGCACAGTGCAGCTCGGTGGCTGGAGAGCTGCCTGTCAGAGAGAGTACCTTGGTACCTTTGCCAACAGTTGGATCTTCTGAATGAGACAATAACTACTTGTTGCACTGAACTATTTGAGTGAGCCTGGCTTAACTGGTAGCCTTGGCTGACTCTTAGGTGATGAGGAGTTTGATGGATGAAATCAAGAATACTGTTTTTGTGCAAGAGAAGCCAGAACATCAGCATGCACATTAAATTTGTGTATTAGGTAGTAGCTTCATCTGAAAATTGTTTTGAAATGTAAGTGCATGCAAATATCGATATATGCTGCTGTTAGTGCTTCTCTAAGATGGATAAACTCTGAAACCTGGAACAGTTCTGTCAACAAAACTGGAAATGCTGTTGTCTCTGCTAATCATTAGCTACTGTTCCACAGGCAAATGAGATGGGAATTGCAAAGAATTCTGCAGCCCTGAGCAACTCAGGGTCTCAGCCAAAGTGGTTCTGTGATGCTAAAGGAGCTTTCTGCAGTATAGTTCAGCCAAGTGTAAACAAAGCTGTGTACATTACTATTGATGAAAATACTGATTAATAATTCACAGAGTTATACTTATTTAGACAGGTGCCTGGAAGGACTTGTAGAAATACTACCCTCTTTTTTCTTGAGTGTATTTTAAATCTTATCTTTTTGCACAATACAAAAATAGGCTTGGATTTAGCTATTCAAAAGATTCCAGATTTGCAAATGGTTGCAAACACTAATGATTACTGTTTCCCTGTAAACTGAAATTTATTAAACACAGGATAATTTGATGCCGCTGCAGGTGTTTTTGAAATTTCGTGTCACTCCCTGTAAATTTCACAAAGGAAAGGAAATTTCCTGTTTTTCTCCTTTGTCCCTCTCCCAGTTAAAACACACCTTTTATGCAAGAATATGACTTCTTCCAATGGCTTGTGATGAAGCTCTTCAACCGTTCAACTTCTTAATGTGCAGAACACTAATAATTCCTTATACCTAAAGCAAGAGAAATGTGAAGTGCCTGATAACTTTTCTTTCAGAAAAGACCTTTTATTGGTTCAAATTCTGTGTCAGAGGTAAAAACCAAAACACTCTATTGGAAGTTACAGGGTCCAATTGATGCTAAGTCAACTTAAATGAATAAATTTGAATAATATTTAAGACCACTTTTTAATAGCTTATTTGAAGGAAAATTTTGTTTGTATTCTGTTAAAATGTATATTACATGTATAGGTCTAGACAACTTGAAAAAAATCTCATGGGGTGCTGACTAAATGAAATACCATTCTAAGAGTGTCTTAAAAATTGTGGTGCTCTGGCAGAGCCATTTTGTAATATAGTATGCAGGGAAGATTGCAAAGATATGATTTCCAGATCAAAAGCTGACAATATTCATCATTTTCTGGCTCTGTGTAGTCTCCTTGGCATTGTTCAGAATGCTCATTGGCTTGCATTGTGAAGATGTGATGTTACAGCTAGTTCTAAGTTAAAGCCCAGACTTTTTCCCATTCTTCATCCTAACTCTGGGATGTATGGTCTCTGCCTGTGGACGCAGAGCTGGGTGGGAGTTCTCCAAGAGATCAAAAATCCAAGTAGCTCCAGAGATAAGAATATTTATGGTCCTGACAAAAGTCTACCAGACCTAATGAAGTTTGGTTTACATCCTGAGATCTCCAGAGCAAGGGATTTTTCCTGTGATTTATTTCTAGAAAAGTGAGAGAAGCTGAGAATATATTTATCACCTCCAAAGTCCTTATTCCTGCTTCTAAATGCATAATTCTTCTCTCCTGCATGCTTTCTTTAGTGTATTATGCATTGTGATACAGACCTATATACTGTTTGCAGCTTCCACTCTTGTTGTTTTTCACATCTTTGATTCCTCTCTCAATGAGAGCACTTCAGGTTCCTGCACTATTGCAGGTAGATTAAGTAATTTACTAAATGCAGTGATATTTTTTGTTTTTAATTTGTGATTCTACACATTGCTTCAAAATACTGTCTGTCCCTCTACACACAGGTATTAAGGTGAAATTCCCTACATATCTGGCAGCGGTGCCTGGAAGTACTGCTAGTACCTCTGTGAACGTAAGTACATCACCACTCTAGCATTAGAGTGCTGTGGTTGATCTTTTCGTTTGCTTTAGAATTTATTTGCATTTTGAATGGCAGATTACTAGTGCAGTTAACACCAAGAGTCTTACAAAAGTGCTTTTAAAAAGTATAACAAAAGTACTCTGAAGAAGTTCAACATGAGACTGCTTTCTCTGTTCCTTAGCTTCCTCTAGCTTCTTCCCTCCTCTGCCTAGGAGCTCAGTCTTCGTCTACTGCAGTAAAATTCTTGGATGACCCTTGCCTACTCTTTTTTTTGGCTGCTTGCCTGACAAACTGCCTCTCTCTGGATTTCCCTGGAAAACATAAATTGAAGATTCTGAGACAGAATGCATTTATAGTCAGACCAAACCATTTGGCCTTTGACTTTCTCCCTCCATACTTTCTAACCACAGGTGTGCTCTGACGTGCAAAGGATTCCCTGTTCTGATGCAACTGTCTCCTATCCCTACTCATCTTGACAGCTCCTCAGCAAACCAAGCCTCACCCTATAAAGAGTCATGGTTTCATGCCCTTGAGGTTTAGAAAATGGACTACTGGAAATATTATTATTGCTGCGGTTTTTCATTTGAGAAGGCAGGGAGGAGGGAAGTGAATTCTGTGTGTTGTTGCTTTCTCTAATATGAAAGGATGATAAGTGATGCTGGGCACTGCTGTTTCAGGTATCTGATCCCATGCAACCACATGATGCTGAGCCAGCAGCAAGCTGTGAAAGAGAGAGACTGTCATCCGGCTGCAAAACTGCTGGGCCTGACACCTCTGTGCTGCTCCACTGGAATCACTTTGACACTTGAGAGCCAAGGAAAAGACTATATTCTCTGGACAAAGCCAGCACAAACTAGAGGTGGTCAGGGGAAGACCAAATCATTAACTGAGTTTGATCTGGTAGCACCTTATGGGAAGAATTGGAAAAGAATAGAAGGGGAGGGAAATGTGGTGGGAAACAATAAACTGGGCAAGCTGGGACTAGCAAGTTTCTTTAAATCCTTCCAAATGTCCAGGTCTATCGAAACCTAATTTTAGCAGCTATCCAGCTTGAATAAGCGTTCATGACAATAGTGTACTGATACATGGCAGCAGCTCTGGCTGCTTTGGAGTCGTTGCTGCATAAAGGTTTGAATGCAGGCTGCTCTCAGAGAAATCTTGAGTTACAGCTATTTTTTTTTTTTTTTTTTTTTGGCCATAGGAAAATGTTGTGTGTTTATTGTTTATGAGTAAATCTCAGTTGTGCCTTGGTCTTCCTGCCTTATTGGATAGTTAAAGACTCTCCCTGGTTAAAGACTCTCCCTGCAATGTCTTAGTGGATGCCTTGCTGGAGAAAATTTTATATACTACTATACAAGTCATCTTCTTTACTTCTAGATCCTGGTAGATGCTCTTCTGAATCTGCTTGCATTGTGGAATATGAAAGGGCTGTGGACATCAGCTACTTGCAGTACCTGGGGAAAGCTCAAGAAGCCATCATGCAGTGCATGAAAGACTGTATGGTTTGGTCTACCTTGTATGATGGAGCAAATCCTGATCCAGACACCTTGATCCAGACACCTTTATCCAGACACTTGCAGAGGAGAACAGTATAGATGTGGAACACCCCATGTTTCAGGTCCAGCAAAGGACACCTAGCACATGTAGCTTTGCACAAGCAGCTCCATTCAGTGACAAAATGCAGCTGGAGCTAGAATGGGATGACAGCTATGGCACAGGGATATCTCCTGGCTCTATTGTGAGCTCACCACATATGATGATCTGGGAAGCACAGAAATGCAGCAACCTGCAAAGCCACCAAAATGCATTCAAGAAATGTGTCATCAAAGGCTCTTATATAGAGGAGTCAGACATTTAGGATGATGTTATGTTTTACAGGTTATGTGACCAGAGGGATACTCAAGATGATGACTGCTCCAAAGAGAAACCTTTAAATGTAGCCAGAGAACACAAGATGCAGAGCCAGACCATAGTCAATGGGTCTCTTGCAAAGACTCAGCTGGAAATGGACTTTGACGAGCACAGTAAGATAAATTCAAGCTCAACTAAAGGTGTAATTAAAGAACAAATAAACCAGAAAATGACTGAGATTGATCCACAGCCAGACTTAAAGATTTCTTCTCAGGAGGAAGACTGCAACTTAAATGTAAAACTGCTGAGCACAGATGGTGAGGATTTCATTGCATAGTATGATGGAATTATTAAGGAACTGGATCCAAACTGTGTACGTTTGGAGGAGAAGAAGATGGATGCTCCTGATCGTGTCTCTCCAGCAAAAGAAGAGGAGGAGTCTGAGAATTTCTCAGCAGATACCCCTTCTGCAGAGAGCATATCATCTCCCTTTTGGACCAAAGGCAGATGTCTCCCAGGCACCCTCCAAGGAGCCAGAGTGGTTTACAGGTGGAATGTCCTTTTAATTACATATATGACAAGTATAAGAAGGCATGGTGATTAATGGTGGCCAAATAAGATCACACTGTGTGGCATACAATACAAGCATAGAGCAAGGAGGAGTCCTGGCACTAAACAGGGTATAGTCTAAATAGCTGAAACCACTCCAAGGAGAGTGAGATATACAGTGTGAAAATACAGCAGAGTCATCAGTGTGGTGAAAACAAATAGTAGGGATTCAGGGTTTCTTTTCTTGGTAATTATTTAAAACATTGAGCAGGGATTATGTTGTTTGTTATGTGAGAGCTCTGTCACACCAGAGGAAGCTTTTTCAGTTGAAAGGTGTTCAGAGTAGCTGTTTTAATATGCAGAGCCCAGGTAAATAATTTGTTTTTTCTGGCAACTTTCATCTCTGATGGGATGGATACAACATCACAGTGCCATTTTTCCTCTCTCTGCTATTCCACATTGTAGCAGGTGTCAGCAGTGGTGCCGTGTCTGTCTGTGCCTGTCTTCCTGCTCTGCCCTGGCATCCTGGTCTCCAGTGTCAGGCCTGCCCTCACTGTTGGCATGCTTTTCTGTCTAGTGCCAGACAGCAATTTAAGATTGCTCTCTGCTGACTGTCCAAGCTATTCAGGAATTACATTACTATGGAAGGTCAGAGAGGGCTTTTGATCTGTATTTGGGCAGCTCCTTACACTGCAGGCTCCTGGTCTTTAATTAGGTCTGCTAGATACCAGAATAATGCAAATAATAAAAAATAATCATGTACTAGGTTCTCTCACCCAACACAAAACCTCTGTAAGATGGCTTCTCATTCATTTGGAGGGTGGGAAAATATGTGTTCATAAAAAAGCAGCCCTTTCCGGTCAGCTGTGGCCAGAATGCTTGGCACTGTTTCTTAATTGAAAAATTTAGTTTATTTTTCAACTAATTTGCTATTTTTGCTGTTGTGGCAATTTCCTTTTACGGGAATCTAATTGTATCCAAATCTCTGTTTCCCATTATCTGCTGTCAAATGTAGTTCAAAAATGTTCTCTCTGTCTCTCATTCTTCGTCTAGCGCCTCTCTCCATTTGTTAATTTTCAAAATCCCACCCCTCGTCCAAACCCACAAAAACCTCAAAACTGAGGAAAATGAAGATAAAAAGCTAAAAGCAATAAACCTAGTTGTTTGCTATCCATCTACAATGTGTTTTACTCTTAGACTCCTTACCTTGCTTTAATGAAGATCTTAGTGATTGCATGTAAGGAGGTACTCGCAACTGAAGCCAAAATCAATTAAGAGATTAGCTGAGGAATAGAAGCTATAGATATAATGATTATAGTAGAAACAATGTTGAAAGTGGCTGAGCCAGTAGAGCTAAAACAATAAATCTCTTGCTTGGCTTTGTTGTGCCAAGATGGGCAGTTGGGATATTGTCCAAGTGAAGGAACCATAACTGCACCTGGGCCCTGAAACCAGCCAGAGCCAGGTTTAAACTATGTCCAAAGCACCTGAGAACCTAGCAACAAGACAAAGGTGAAAAGTTGAAGGCGAGGAAGGCTCCCAGACTTCATCATTATGAAACCACTGACCCATTTCAAATACCCACCAACCCATTTGAAGGAAAGAACTGTGCAAGTGTAAAAGGAATTTGAGCTAATTTTAATATGAAGCGGGGGTAGGTGGGGTTAGGTAACGTGTATGTATAGGCATATTGGGTAATCATATCAATATGTTAGACTTCCGTGGATAAAAGAAGACAAGAGCCCTGTATACTTCGCACATGCCTGTGGGAGATTTAACCCGAGTGTGCCCGAGTCATAATAAACATACTGCTTTCTAACTTTTACTGGTTAGAGAGTCTTTGTTTCTGCATCACAACACTTTGAAAATGTTAAAATTGCAGGGCCTATCAAGGATAGCAACCTGGTCTAATGGAATATGTTCCTACCCAGAGCAGGGAACTTAGAACTAGGTCTTTGAGGTCCCTTCCAACCCAAACCATTCTATGATTCTGTATCTAATTTGGGATACTGTATTATGTTTGTAGATGTGTTTGGAAAAGATTTTAGGTTGCTTTTACTGTTTTGGGATGGCATTAAGGGATGGGGCCTCTTTCTGACAGAAGTTTCCCACAGCCAGTAACTGTCAGCAATGCAAAGATGCTCCCTTCAGGCCTATGGATCTGTGAAGAAAATGCTCTCTCATTTCCATATATCCACTGTAAAAGCATTAAACACTCTCATCCTTATATTCAATTGTGGTGTTTAGAAACAGGAGTTTATATTTTAGTCCCTCCCTCTACTTATATCGGTGTTTGACTTCATGGCCGTGAACGGAATAACTTTTTCACTACTCATCTAGTTACCCTGGTTCTTACAAGGCTTCTAAACTCTGCTTACATACTCTGATTCTCATTTCAATAAATTGTTGGGGTTAAAAGTCAGGCTATCACTTTTTAAAAAAACATTTATGTATTTGGTAACCTCTCTTGCAGTGGCAAGCAGCAGTAGTTACATGTACCTAACTTGCCTGCAGAGAAAAAAACAAACAAACTGAGGATGTCCTATGCAGGGCCAGGAGCTGGACTCCAATGACCCTTGTGGGTGCCTTCCAACTTCAGCTATTCTATGATTCTACTACTTCTGTTGTAGATTGTACAGGGGCAGACAGAAGCACATCTCCTGTTCTGAACCTCTGAGGCCAGAATGCAGTGTGACCCTCAAAAGGGCTCAGGCACACACCCCTCAGGCACTCCACAGAACTGAGAGCAGGCGCAGTGTTGTAATTCGGTATATGAGGTATAAGAAATTAAATCAGCCTACCCTGCAAACCTTCCTGCTAGTCTCCAGTTCATGTCTTCCTTCCGGTCCTGTGACCTTCCCCTGTGACCTTGTACCCACCGAGGGGTCGGGTATTCCGATCCTAGTCCCCCCTGTGTCCTCATCCCATTGGCAGCCAGCCAAGGCCACTCCCATTCCCCTCTCCTGAATACCTGGTTCGGAGAGAGGTTCTCCCTTTTTCCAGCCATACCATCGCCCTGGAATAAACTGAGATTGAAAGAGCCTCTTTTGTATCCTTTTCCATCCATGCTGCGATACTTAGTCTGATCTCAAGTAATTAAGAAAAAGACACAGAGTATAGCAGCAGCGCAGCAGGTATGTGGGTGCAGAACTGGGAGAAAGCAAGCAGTGATGTTGCATGGTAAGATGCTGGCACTTCTGTCTATGGCACTACCCTCAGGTGCACAGTTAAGCAGTTCATAGCTTCATCCTTTCCCCTTTCCTCAGAAACCAGGACAAAGGATAGTAGTGAACTTTTTTTTCGCTTCTCTTAGGCACTGACACACACGTGGTCTCCTCAATTACTTCTGGGTCTTTTAATCATTGTTACTGTTGTGCTTACAGTGACAGTGAGTTACAGTGTGCATACTCAGACTGAGTATTTGAGATTGTGAATCTCCTCACAAACAGGCAGACAGAAAAGCTGAGTTTATACCCAGTGTATTAGAAAACTAACCTATGCAGTTTCAGCGCTCTGCGTTCATGTATCACAGACACCCCTGGGAGCTTGTTTCCCAAAACTGTGTGGAAATCATGTTTCCAAGTGCCCCATCAAAGCATGGGAGATGCAAATGGATGTATCCTGCTTTTCTCTGGCCTATCTGCCTTTGGCTGATGCATCCAGGGAAGGCTGGGACTTCAAGATGCTTGAAGTATAACCAACAAGCATGATGCTGCACAAGGGGACACTGAAGTTCATCTGCAGTCAAAACGAATCACATGTTTCATTAGTTGCTTGTGTGCTTTTTCTCTTGTGGTTACTCTGATAGCTTCTTCTCTAATAATTGTTTCACCAGAACAGGATTGGACCGTCCTTGTGTTTTCTTTTGTACCAGACCAATTAACTTATTTAGAACTTTTCGATTTCCTGCCTTTATCGCCATAACCTTTAAAGAAAAAAAATGCAACAGACATCATTGTTACAGGAAAACTGAACATCAATACTCATTCCCAACTAAGGTACAAATCTTTTTGTTCTTTGGACTGTTGTGATAAAAGGCTGCATTTTGGGCTAAAGTTTTGTTTATAAAAACTGCCTTCAGCCTTGCAATAAGCTCTTGCTCTGCTCCCATGAGAGAACACCATGCTCCTATTGCAGCAGGGCCTTACAGCTAAATAGAAAGAGTTCCTCTTATTGAAAGAATCAGAAAAACACTTTTGGATTTTACAGTGTCTGCATCTTGAACAGCAACTTCCTGGAAAAGAGCTGGAGAATGAGATGGACTTTCCTTGCTAATAGGATCTACTATTTTACTGAATATAATGTCCTAACAGGTAATTTGAATTGAATCAAAATAAATCTGATAATATTGGTGAGGTCCTTCAAGCACAGACATAGGTGGTTTTTGTTTCCTTCAAGCATGTAATCCTTTGTAACATGATGATTAATTAACTGGTCAAATATGACCTCCTATCAGACAGCCTTTGATGCACAATCATCTGCTATATTACAAGGGCCATGTTTAAAAGCTAAAGAAAGGATCTTTCTAAAAGAAAGGATCAGAAATTTCACCTTTGGGCCTTCCTAAAGGAGATGCTACTGCTGAAAGACAAGCATCTGGCCTTCCTCCTGTTAGTCAGGCAGGGAAGGCATTCTCTACCTTGTCAGAGTTACTGTGCAGAGCACAGTAGATGCAAAGAAACAGGATAACATATTTGTGGATATTCAGGGGAGGATTGCAAACATAGGAACCACGCACTGTGACAGTACCAAATTCAGATGCAAATACTGCTTCTCATTATAGTATCTGAATTATTGTCAGTCTAAAGTCTTCTCTGTTATGTTGCACAGTGGAAAGGACATTAGTCTGGATCTGCTAGAAATTACCTATGTGGGGCAGAGTGTGGTATAGTTCTGGTGCTGCACTGTTATAAAGTTGGTTTGAGCAGCTGCTTAGAAGCTATTTCATTCTAGAAAAGGTTACTCTCTAAACACACTGAAATCTGAGTGTGGTTATGGACCTTCAGCTTCTGCACTTCCCAGTCAGTTCTAAAGTTCTCTCCCTCTCGGCCTGTGCTTTGATAGGAGCCCGGAAATACAGCAGCACTTCTATCAGGATCTGCAAATGAGTCAAGTCAGATGGAGGTCATGCTGATCTACTGCAAGCTCATTTTATCAAAAGCTCTTGCAGAGCTGTTAGCATCCCACAATGAGATCTGGAGTGGGCGGTATTGTTCTCAAAATACGTTTTTTCAAAATATGGGTTTTTTTTTTTTCCAAATGGCAAATTGGGCCAGACATTGTTTATATTAGAAGTAAGCTGTTCACTTCTGCTTTTACATTTTTGCTCCAGAGAACATATAAGGACTTCTTTTCATTTTGCTTTTTATAAAGCAGATTATATAGACTCTGTTCTCACTCCTTGCCTTCATGATCAGCAAGGGTTTCCTACCTTTATCCCAGCTCAGACCTTGCCAGACAGAGCCATACTGGCTGCTGTGTGTCTTTCCAAGGAGATGGGGAAGAGCCAATCCACCTCCACGGGGGAGTGTTTGTGTTGCTGCCACAGCCCAGCAGAACAGCAGAGCGGGCAGCAGCTCTGGAGCCACTGTGGCTGCCACAGGGCTCTGGCTCCTACTCCCAGCCACTGTGAGGCAGGAGAGCCAGCAAGGGTCCTCTTTTTGGCAGTGGATGGAGACAGGGACATGGCAAAAAATCAGATGCAAGTAGAATTTCTGCCTTGCCAGCTCTGATATAGTCTCTAATTCCATAACTAATATATACCTTACTGTCAGGTAAATTCAATCTCCAGATTCAGAACAGCTTAATAGCATTGCCCTAATATCACAACAGATGACATAAAAATCAGAGTTATGTGGCTGGGTGGCAGGGTCAGGTTAACGGCAGTACAGCTGGAGAGGGATAGGGCCCTGCAGTTTTACTTTCCTGCATTAAAGTTTTATGGGCTCTCAAAATGACTTAGCACATTAACCAGACTGGTAATTTGTTCTGCAGATCATTTTGCGTAAGCTTCAGTTTCAAAAAATCCTTAGTAAAATAAGAAAGAAGAAAAGAACATCTTTGCAGCAGCTTTAGTGCTCTGGCTCGAGAGCTCAAATGTCACCAAAAGGAAAAAAAAGAGAGGCTATTTTAAACCCCTTTCAGTGCCACAGACTTCCATAGTGCAGAAGGTTCCCAGCACCATCATAATCACCTCATTTTCTTGTCCATCAATCACTGCCTGGCAGATCTGCTCAAGTTCATTTTGATCCTGTAACAGCTCAAGTTTATGTTCTTTAACAGTTTCAAGGGGAGTCTTCCGTTCTCCCTTCCACAATTCTGCAAGCACCTGAAAATCACAATAAAAGCAGCAAAGATTAGTGGCTTGACATACCAACATTGTTTACATTCAGTTATGGATCCAAGAAGCCCTATTTTTGCTAAGAGTAGATTGTCGACATGTGAAAAAGCCCAAGATTTAACCATGTGCCTCTGAAAGAGCCTTTGTACCTCCCTCCTTTTCTGCCACCTGTACTAAGACAAAGCATTGCCACTTCCTGCTTGAGTCTAGGTTAATGATTCGCAGCAGGTGCTGTGCAGCCTCCCACAGTCTGGGCCCCGCCCATTCCCCCAGTGCCGATGTCTCTCCAAAGGGGTTTACTGAGCACAACCTCCATTCCTCATGCCTCGATCTGCTGCTCCCTGGCTGGGAGAGGAGCCACTACAGCACAGATGGCTGCAAGGCTGTTCCTCTGCCAGTACTCATGCTCTTCCCCCATCATTCACAGAATTGCCTGAGAGAAGCAATGAAATGCATCTCCATGAGCAATGGCTCTGCCTGGGAAGTGACTGAATTAGCTGACTACTGTGTGAAGTCCAATCCCAGGTAACTCATCCCATTACCAGTCCTCGCCAGCGGGCTGCAATGAGGATATATATGACAAAGCAGAAGAAAAATGGTGCCAAGTAGAACGAATGCAGCAGCTCCAGACCACCTGTGCATCATCTCCAAGTACTGGACTGCTGGAAAAACCCAGGCCTGTGGAATAATCACTTTTTAATGCTAGTGTTTTCCTACACTGCAGCAGGGCTATTGTCCCGGAATACACTTGAGAGGAGAGAACGTTTATAAAAAACCTATTTCCTTGGGCAGTCATTTTCTGTATTCCTTTTGCTTTTATTTCAGGGCAGTGGTAGGAGATTAAGAAAACCCTTATTGAAACAGGTCATTGTGCTCCATCCTGAGCTGAAAATATAATTGTATGTTTGGGCCATTGCTGTGTCCCAATATGGAAATGAATATCACATCAAAATTTCAGAATTAAATATTCCCTGTAGGATGAAGAAGAGGCTGGGATGGGAAGACAAGGAGGGGCATTCAAACTGCATGTTAAATGATTTGCAGGGCAGCAAGAGAACTCGGGTAGAATGATGCACATGGGATGGAATCTTAACTACCCCAGCAATTTGCTTCAGCATGACAAATTTTCAGGTACAAAAGACCTTTGGTTAAAGAGTTCTCTATTCACAGCAAGTATTTAAGAACTGTGTATTCATACAATTACCACAAGAGGACATTTGTTTGCCAGTGGCACTCTGAAGCTTTTAATGGGATCTTATCAACTCTTCTGGAGAGCTTGTGAGAGGGTAATGACACATGACTGTATTGTGGCAGCTACATCTTAATTTTCCCTGGAGAGGGCAAAAGGCAGATCACAATATTGAAGTTACTGATTAGCAGCCAGAGTTACAATAGCTATAAGTAAAGCTTTCAGATCTTCATACTGAATAAATCAGTGCTGTATATGATGTCTTCTACAAGATCTTCCTTCTAGTACATTTAAAAATCATCATGCTAGTGCCACCTAGAATAACCCTAGAAATAAATATCTCATATCCAAGAGAGATTCAGCCTGCCTGCAGTTGCTTTCCTTTCTTTGTGGTGGTGTTTTTTTGGTGGGCATGTGGGGGTTTTTTTGTTGTTGCACTCTACTGCTACTCTAGGCAGCCCTTCTGCTTCTTCCCTGAGAGATGAAGCAGAAAGGTTTCTGTCCTAGAAGTCTTCCAAGGTACTCATACTGTATGTCACCCCTCAGAATGAGCCCTGTCCTTGCCAGGCACAGCACAGCCTCTAGCAAAACACTCTGGACAGTCTAAAGTACTGCACAAATCAGAGTTGACAATGAATTAGCCTTTTCACTCTCCTGGAAAAAGGCAGATGGGATTTTTAGGACTAGTATGTATTCAAGCAGGATGCCATGGTTTTCAGGAAGAGGAGATCTACAACAAACAAAATCTATGCAGCCAACCATGACAAAGTTACCCAGGAGCAACATGTACATCAGGCTGACTTAGATCTGCCCCTGATTAGCTTGACAGTCAGAGATCCAGTTCTGATTACCTGTTATGCCTATGCCAACTATGCCAAATATTTCCTAGCACTAAGGAAAGCTTGCCTGTTAGAAACCTTGAAGGCACCAGATTTTCTCTGTGACAGCTGCATCCTGTGTCCCTTCCCATTTGGTAACAAGCATTGCCACTTAGTAGAGCAACAATGTTATCAAGGCCCTTGCTTGTTTACAGGTGTGTAGGAAGGCAGAGAGATGTGGCCAAGATCTGTCAAAGATGCACTTTTAAAAAATGTGTTTCTCCACTTGGCAAGGAGTACAAATCTAGAGAAAGCAGTTTAAAAAACAATTTCAACTCATTTACACAAACTGCCTGCACCAGCACAGGAGAATCAAATTATGAAGTCTCCAGAGACAAAACGTGAATCTCAGGCCTCGTTTCCATTATTGAAATCTCAGTAGCTTCTGCTATTGATTCTTGCCTGAGCATGATCAGATTTTAATGATGTTCTGTGGTCTCCACCTATGCAGGAATAGCAGCACTGGTCAAGATGAATTTATCAGGACTTACACATCTGGCTGTCATGGGCATCATATCAAACAACTGGTGACCTTGCCAGCTGACTGCTGTGCCTAAGAATTTTCCCACTGGAAACTCTCTCTGCAGTGACTTGCTGTCAAGGACATGAGGAAAACAGCAAGTCCTGTGGGCACCTCTCCTTTCCAGTGACAGAATCCTTCATGTCTGGCAGACGTTCCTCAGCCTCTCAGAAAAGCAGGGGGCAGGTTGGGTGCAATTCTCCAGATGGTGTAGTCGTAATTGTCAAAGCAGATGGTTCTGTTTAGATATGGGTACTGTACTCATTTCCCTGCTATCTACTTCAAAATAGGGGTGCCAAGCAGGTCTGTTGAAGTTATTCCTATGTGGGTGACCTACGCAACTGCAGAAGCCAGCAAAACCCAAGTACTGCTCCATGGCCTTACTGGCATGGATTCCTAATGAATCAGTGATAAGGGTGTCCACACGGAGTCGCTCCAGCATGGCTGTTGGCAGCAGGGACAAGTTTCCACTTCCATGGCCCAGGAGCCAGCCTCCTCCCATAATGCCATAACTCACAGGCAGGTCTGTTTTGCCAGACATGGACCTGCTGCCAGCCTGGCAACTTGAGGGGCAAGGCCCCATCTCAGGCATACTCTCCATTGGACTGGTTTCAGCCCTGGGTGAGCAGCACTGACTCCTTGTACCATGGGCTTCAAAATGGTGCCTCTGGGCTGGGCTGGGCTGGGCAGTGCGTATCCGTCTGATCCAGGACATGTTCTCCCACATCCCTGCACACCAGCAGAGCTGGAAGCTGCTCCCTTGCACAGGCATGCCAATCTGGAACTGCTTCAGAGACCTCTGGAGTGGGACGCTATGTTTGATGGCAAGTTGGGCATGAGCTCTGTAATTACTTACATGGTAATTACGTGAGCACACAGTGCCCTTAGCTTGACACTGCATCCCATCACACAATGCTCGGTGTGTACAGCCAGTGCTCACAGTTTTTATCTGCCTGTTTTACTGCCTTAGACAGCAGAGCCCAAAACCAAAACATTTTAAATAATTTAAGTGGTTAATAGCTTCCCACAGTGAGCACATACATATGTGTACATGTCTGTGTGCTCACCCCATCAAACCCTTCCATCCCTTCCCATTGGATGGGTATCTGCCACTGCAGATCACGCTCCCCTCCCCAAGAGCTTCAATTCATCTGCTGGTGTTTATATATAGCCCCTTCTGCCCTTGAGCCATCAAGGGTCTCTGCCTACTGCTCAGAATTGTTATAAACATTTGTTATTCTGACATCCAGGCAACCAAAATACTTTTCTAAATGTGGCAAGGTTTTTGTAGCTTGATCGCATCATCACTCAGTGAGGGGAACTGCAATTTCAGAGTCCAGCTTCAGATCACTGAGGACAACATGCACATTACAAGGAGCTGGTAATTAAACATCAAGTGAATTTCTGAAATTCTTGACACTTCAAACCTGTCAGAAGCATATGGCACACAAATATATCACAAAGCACAGAAAAACCCATAGAAGAGCATTAGTACCCTGTCCCTACTTCCACAAGGAAGAGACTTCAGACTGGAGTTCTGAAGCTTCCTTTTTAAATGCAGACACCAAACTGACGGGTGTGCTACAACCCCGAAGGCACAAAGCTGCTCTGCATTCCAGTGCTTTTCCTATTAACACTTTATCTCCTTTCTGAAGCTTTTACTTTTCCAATACAAAATTTACAAACACATATGCCTGAAGCCAGGCACTTAAATCCCTATTTTTGACACCTGTTTTATGCAGCTGGCTATCCACAGACACAGACCAACTTAATTGAGAACCACAAGCATCTCCAATAAAAGAAAACAAACCAAAAAGTTCATTTGCAGTTCATTAACAGTTTTGCTGCTAAACACTGAAACAGTTACTTAATACTCTTATTTAGAGTATAATAATTAATCTGCAAAGACAAATCATTCCATATAAATGAGCTTGCAGCAATTTAAGGTGAATGACTGATTATGGCCCATCACAAAAAACATTCTAAATTTTGTCTACAAACACAGCAGTACTGTTCCCATCATAAGCAGTTGACAATTTTAGATATAAAACATCAAGAGCTGGGTTTTCAGACTGCCCTAGGCAAGATGAAAAAAAAAACAAATAACAACCCAGCTTTACTTGCTTGACAGCTTCATGATAGCACTTGCTTAAAGAAGCAAGGATAAAAGAAAGGTCAGGCTTCTACCACTTTTGACTCAGGTATACCAATGCAGAACTCTTTTTGTGACTACACTTGGATGAATTAGACTTTCCTGTCCCTAGGAATGTAGTAACTGATACTCTCATCTGAACTGCAAGCCATGGATTATCTCCCACTGACCTTTCACACAGCCTGACTGGAATAGTGAAACTGAGATCTACTGTCTGCTCTGTTCACAAGCAGGATTTATTTGAGTTTAGTTCACATTGTTTAAGTCTACTATTTGGCTTTTGCCCTCTTCTAAAAGTGAATATGCATATATATCTCTAAGATTATATATAAACATAAGGTATTTGCATCTATTATGTATATATAGTATAGACACAGAAGTTGTCCTTTATCAACACTGTAAATAATTTCCCTTTAAAGCAACTATTGTACTGGTACACAATGATTACGAAATTGCTACACAACTGAAGTAAGCAGCCATATGCAGAGTACAGCAAAATAAAAAAGATACTTACTCGCTTTGTTGCTGTAGAAGAAATTTCTTTTTTTTCTAGCAGGTTCAAGAGGTCAGCCAGGAGAAAAGAACTGACTGGGCTAGGGATAAAGTGGGCAGAAGTTACCTCAGAGAATAGGTGGTGTAATGTATCAGTGCTACTGCTGCTTGCCTGAAGATCACACAGTTCAGTATAACAACCTATTTTTCCTCATGTTCAGTACTAATGGCCTTACCATCACCACCCTCCGAAGACTGACTGCTACTCTTAACTACATGATCCTCTTCTCTGCCATGTATTTGTCAAACTCCATTCAGCAGGACAGGGCCAAGGACTCTGCAGGACTGCCTAGAGTAACAAACTTCACAGGTAGCAACTAAAGCAGCTGTGAGCAATGGAGTGACATGGTACCAGTCATGAAAAAAGGATTACTTTGTCTCACCCCTGTAGCAATGAAGATGACTGACCTTTCCTTTACTGTAAGGGAATGTTGTTTCAAGTAACTGAGCAGGTCGTTTAGAATCCAGCCAATCACCTTCTTTGGCTTCATTTGGGTCTGTTTTACCACACTTTCAAAGAATTCTGCTAGTCCATCTTCATTCTGTTTAAGAGAAGTTAAATATGTCAAAGGGATACTAGAGAGCAAACATGATTACAGAATCACAGAATCGTTAGGGTTGGAAGGGACCTCTGGAGATTATCCAGTCCAACCCCTCTGCCAAGGCAGAGTCACCTGGAGCAGGTGACACAGGCTACAGGTTATAGTTAATGACACACTTAAACCCAGCATATAAATGCTCAGTCCTGAAGTAAACTTCAGCTGTGAATTCATTGCAAAGTCATGAGTATTTGGAGTAATTTTATTAACATAACAGCAATCTTATGCCTGGAACAGGAACATACAGTTTATCTGTCAACCTGTCTGTTTCAGTGGAACTTCCAACAAATGAGTGATCATTTTTATCTTAATGTCTCCCTAAAATTAGCATTTGGACAGAAGTTTTCTCATCTCTGCAAGTGTTTTATGTATAACGCTAGAAAATACAAAGCTGCCATCTTACAGGCGACAACTTTTTTTTTTGTTTTTGCTACATTTTACCAAGAAGAGCCTTTTCCTGAAAGTGTCTGGAGCTACTTCACTCTTGATCTTGAAATAATTTCTATTTATTTTGGATTGAATTAGTAAGTTTAGCCTACACTTACCATTCAGTGATACGGAAAGGTCATATGTAAGAAGCAGGGTTTTATTCATCCAGTTTTTTTCCAAGAAGGCATGGTAAGCTTTTACACAGCATACTAAAAGCTCAGAAGATATGACAGTGGAAGATTCAATTTGTAATCTAAGTGAAGTCTGAGATTGTTTTTAGAGGAATAGATACTGCACAGTCTATTGAATGCTGTGGTGTTTGCCATCAAGCCATTGATGGACACATGCAGCACAGAACTCATTAAGTTTACTGAAGGCTGAAGATGTATGAAGTGGCAGCTCCTACCTTTTAAAGGAGGAATCCAAATCCAGCATGCCACTGGACTTCTGCAGTATGTGCCATAAGCACACAAGAGGACAAGTCAGCTCTCAGAAGTCAGGAGGAAACAGCTTAGAGCCAAGGAGCTATTTTAAGTATACAGCCATCACAGCAAAAACATTTCTCCAGCACATACTGACTGCAGCCAGATCTCTGAACAGTTATGAGCAAAAAGAGAGTAGGGTAAGAAAAAAACAAAGCCTGAGCTCTCCACTCACATGCCATCAAAACAATCTAATTTGTCCTTGTTTTTAAAGGCCATTTACTGCCATAGCAATACAGAATTTTAGAGTTTCCTTCTCAAAACCTTCACAACACAACTTCCAAAAGCTCCAGATACCACATTTTTCATTGCTGATGTATGGCTTTTGAGAAGACTGCAAACTACTGACCTCTCTTCTGTGAAATAGAAGAAAATGTACCTAGATTAATGCCTGTGCTGTAAAACTGGTGTGACAAAAATCAGACCTATCCCCTTCTCCTTGAGACCATGACCCAAGAAACAAAGTTCTCAGCCTGGGAAACCACTGAGGTCTTTCGTGAACCAAGGTAAACCTTCTAACTCCCACTAACTAATACACACAGACATCATTCTCTTCTTTGCCAGCATTCTAATGTAACTAGCAGTTACTCTCTAATCAAATTATGCAAAACTAAGGCTAAATAGACTAGAGGAACAAATTTGACCTTAAAAAACAGTAAAGGAATGACATGATTACCAAAGCACAGTAAACTTTATTAAAAATTGTGTGTGTTAAGCAGAATTCCTACAATGATGTACTGCCAAGTACTGTACTCTTTATAATTCACCTTAGGATTCAATAGCACAAACACTCATTATATAAACAGGGGGTTCCTTTACACAGCAACAATTGTCCAATTTAGAAAGGAAAAAGTGAGCATGTCTGAATGCTGGCTTCTTTACACATGCTGCAGAAGGTTCTACAAACATCCCAGGCAGAATAAGTCTAGCTACAACATTATGCACAGGCAAATAAAGCCTGCAGATGCCACATGTCTGACTGCAGCTACACAGACACAGCATGTCCAGCATTTCCATCATGCATAGGTCACAGTGCATATCCCCAGCAGTGGACACATCCAGATTTCTGGATACTTACAGCCTGGCTGGAGTTACAGTTCTGATCCTGCTGCCAGACCTTTGAAAAATCAAGAACAAACATACACAGCCTTTGCATTTTAATCAGATGATTTCCAGACAGCAAGTGCAGAAAAGCCCAGGAAAACTCAGGGAGACAGACTTACATATGCTACCACGTCTCTGAACCCCATACTCACTACCTGTGCACACATAACCAGACATATTACCCAAAATTCCCCTGCATTTCATTTTGGGTTTTTTAAAGTAACTGTCATTTTCTGTAGCCAAAGAGAAGAAAAATACAATAATGCTAGATTGAAATGAGTAACACAGAGTGTCAAAACATCAGAATGACTGACAGAAATGAAGCATTTTCCTTATTCTCTTGTTATATTAAAAAAAAAAAAAAAAAACAAAACAAAAAGCTTAACTTGATTAGCTTCAGTTTCTAGATACTGCACAACTTGACTTTAATTTGTTTACATTTTGGTAGATTTTCTTCCTGCCAAATTCTCTCCAACAACCAACACACCCACAGATCTGTCCCTTGCGGCAAATCTGAGCTGAAAACCACTGCACACTCCAACATGCCAGATTTACAGAAATGCTGACTGCCTGTTCTCTCTTCATTCTGAATACTCTACTCTAAACTTCATTGAAAGAAAACCAGAAACTGGAATAGTAGCATCATGTTTGTGATCCAGGCCACTCCATGTTCCCATTACACACCAAATATGCTGCAATTTATTCAGGTGAGTCTCACTGACATGAAACCTGACAAACCAATATTTCAATCAGATGCAAATTTCTTTCTTAAACATGGTTCATTTCATAGCACTAAGACGCAAAAAACCCAAGTGGTGTAGTGATTTCAGGTACCTTTTAAACAAGTTTAAAACAAATATTTTACAGAATACCATGAGTACAATCTTTAGGGACATTGGGACTGTAAAGCAAACTTATTCTTTCAAAGACCAGTAATGTTTCCCAAAAAAGTAAATAGGAAAACTGCTTCCATGTTCACAAATAAAATGTCATTTGCTGCTTTGTTATTCCCACACAGCTACTACAATAACCAATTGTGAGGTAACAACTGCTGCAAAATTGTACAAGACTGTCAGGGGAAAAAAATCCAGAACATCCACTAGACAAGCAAACCAGTCATAGAAAGGTCAAACTTTTTCCTAAAGCTCCTTGTAATATTATTTATATTTTAAAAATTAGCATAAGTTCACCTGCACATTAACATGTATGAAAATGGCATGGCATAAAACAAAATGGTCAAAACCAATTCCTCCAGCAACCCACTTTTGACAGTTTGAAGGAGTCACCAATGTGATTGTTCCACCAGGGCAATCAGCCCAAGCGGAACAGTCACTTTTATCTGAGTAAGCAGAGGAACAGTAGATGCACAGGAAGACTTGGAATTCACAGGACAAAGGAAGTCATTAGGCTGGTTTTTCTCATGGTGTACTGTGGCAATCTGTGTATTTTCTGGTTGGACCTCCCTGGACCTCAGCATGCATTTTGGAAATGAAGTGTTGCATTAACACATTAATACATTAATGTCTGCATTAATACATTAATGTCTATGCCAATGTATCTTATTTTTTTACTCAATAGCTAGCAAGATGAAAATACTGTAATACCATAACTGGCAAAGTTGTCAGAGATCCTTCTTGACTGATATACTTCCCAGCTTACCAGTTTATAGAGCAAAGTAGAAATTTCATTAAGAAAATGAGTACCCAAATACCATGGAGTCTACACGGCTCAAAGAATTATATCCTTATGAGTAAGAATAGCTCTGCACAAAGAAAAATCAGAAACACCATTTATTTCTGCAATTCATATGAAACTGCCAAAAATGACACTGTTTACACTTACGGCATTTCAGATACGAAAATATTAATAGGGTACTTCTTCCCTTTCAGTACATTCTGTAAATAGGCAAAGGAGGAATCTCAGTTTCTCAACACCACAATATGTACAGGCAGCTCCTATGTATGAGGACAAAGCTCTGGAAACAAGCTCAGGAGCTAACATGCATGCTGGAAGTATGTACGTTTGATTGTAACTTCAGCACAAAATGCTTTCTCTATCAAGTTGGTGCAGAACAGCCTTTGCATTTTAGAGCCATTTCTCTACAACCGCCATTTATTTAATGAGCACTCCTGGGCTCTCTAACCTGAAAGAATGCTCATTAGATGTGTGCATCTGGTTCTATCAGCAATCATGTGCAGCCTTTGCTGCAAGCTGAACGCAGCAGCAGACATGACACTTCCCAATGATTAAGGTTAATGGGTATCCTAGTGCACAGGCAAGCAGCTCTGGTGGGGATTGGGCAGGCTGACATTCAAACACTCAATAAAAGGAGACCCATAACGAAGAACATGCTCGCTTTATGCATTCAGATGAATGCATTAGCTTATTACAAACTGAATCCCAAATTTCAGCTTGGAGCTCATTAATTGTCTTGCACATCGCAAAAAAAAAAAAGGAAAGGGGGAAAAGAAAAGGCAATAAAGGACTTCAGAGAAGAGCTGAAAGAAACGGAAGTTGATGAGGCAAATATAGGATAGGACTAGTTGGCAGAGATGACAGAAGCCATCCATACCAGCAACTTGATATGTACAAAAGGTGGGCTGATGCCAAGTGAAAGGAGTGGGTGTCCTGGGTGTGGTTGCCATGGAGTTTGAGTTCTAAAGAGGGTGCCGTGGTTTGGATTGTGACCACAACAACGCTGACAACACGAAAATGTTTTGGCTACTGCTTAATAGCACTTTCTTTCTCCACTCTGTCCCCCACAGCAAATAGGCCAAAGATGACCACAAAGCCAGGTGCAGCCAACCCAAGCTGGTTATATTCCCTGCCCTGATCAACAAGAAAAAATACGGGAAGGGCATTTTGGGGATGCAGTAAGTGTCATTAGCTGCAGACTGGCACCACATCAGTCTTCCTATGGGAGTGGTGAGTGATTGTATTTGCATCTTTTTTAAGTTCTCCCCTACTCCGTTCCTTAAGTGTTTCTCTCAAATCACGAGTCTTATTTTTGCTTTTCCTAATCTCCTCCCTGTACTATTGGCCTGGAAAATGAGCAAGCAGCTACATTACTTAGCAGCTGGCAGAACCAACTAAAGAGAGGAAGAACTGGAAAAATTCAGAAAAAAAGGATGCAGGATCTGTCTAGCCCTTCTACTCTTGTTTATTTTAATATGTTAGAAATATGCGAAAAAATGCATGCATGGACAGGAATACTGGCTGCAAAATCATATTCTGCAGCTTATACAATTAAATAGAAAGGTAAGAAACTGCTGACACCTCTCAATACTATGACTGCAGTCTTGTGACTTTGGTAAGAATTATGACTCACCTGCCCACCAAACAGTCTGCAACTTACTAAAATGGCACAGCAGCACAAAAGCAGTTTTCCTAACAGCTTTCCTCAGAACACAGATTCATTTTCTTCCTGTAGAACCAGCCTCCATACAAGTGTATTAAATTACAGACATACAAAGAAGGGATATGAGGTAGTTATGTGCACTGCTTTCCCTTGATTTATAGTCAAAAGAAAGGATCTCCTCCAGAGGACAATTTAAAATCCTTACAGTTCTGCTCTGAATCTCACTTTGAAAAAACCCTTTTCCTTCTGTCTCCACTGACAACAGTGGTAACCAAAGCAAGACATTGTCCTAGCTTAGCTGGGTATGTGAAATGTCTAATCTAGGATGAGTATATGAACTCCCTCCCCAGAGTTACCACTGGCAAAGTGAGATTGCATTTAAGAAGTTCATATTCCTTTAGATTAATTTTGGGAGTTATGTTGTTTTGCTCTCACTTCCGTATTTACAGTTATATTTGCCATCTTGTTTCCCTTCTCATCCCCTCTTCTAAACCTATCCCTGATAAAATGCACTATGAGGTCAAAGTTCATACTGTCAACCATTTGCTACATTTCCCTAGGAATAAATGTGGGGGGAAAAAGGGGGAATGCTTCCACTAATGCGGAAGGTAGATCAAGGAGCACATGAAGGTGAAAGATTTAGACTGTGGATTTTGATTCATGTTCATTAAATATGGTTAATGTGTCCAGCCTTGCAGCAGGCCCAGACTTGAAGAGCAGACACTTGTTGACAAGGGTCTGTATCCAGAACCTGCACATTTGTTGTAGTCAATCAGGGGTACATCAATGTCTTGGCATTTGACTGCACTTCTGTGAGAAACACTTCTTGGCACACTGTGTCTGGTTCATTTTTTCTACCATTCTATGTGTATGGCTCCATGGTAAGAAGTATGCATTGGACACACTTCCAAGTTAGAATATTCATAAGGACTGACAGATGGCTAATATGATGTCTGTAAATCTTTTCAAAAACCATGCAACTTTGAAGTTTCTAGGCTTATTTTAGCACTTAATCTACAGACCTACCAATAACGTGAAGCTATGTTCAGGAAGAATCCCATACTGTTCAACAAGCTTTTCTCTCTTTACACTGGGGAGGTCAGGAAGTCTCTCGTGAATCCAATCAATATTTATCACTTGCTGATGGTTCATATTAGCTGGTAAAGATTTTGCATCATACAGAATCAATGGGGGAAGGTTTGGCTCTGGCATGAATCTAGTGAAAAAGAAGAAAAACTCCTTTATAATTATTTTCACTCAGAAGCTAAACAACAAGGAATAAATTTTATATCACAAGTTTATACTTCCCTGAAAGTTGTATCACCCTTTCAACTAAACAAAATATTAAAAATAAATGACTTGGTATATCACTGGTAAGTAGAAAGAGATCAGGCCCCAAACTTACAAAGCCTCTACTTCTTTTTCTTCAGGAATTTTACACCAATTGTTAAAGAGTTCATAATACATATTTCAAACACTTCTGCTCCAAAAATAGTAATAAAAAGTCCCAAAATCACCAGTAAAAGATATGGAAACAGCCCACTCTTTTTGGCATTAACCATGAATTACAGACCTGGACAAAAATGGAAGTGGGCTGACAGGAAAGAACTTGGATTGATAGCCAACTGCCAGGAGTGATCTGGGCAGGTTGTAATCTTTTTCCAGAAAAACCGCAAAAATCTTGATGAAATCTCATGCTGTGCTAAAAGCAAAGTTACTGTGCTCAGCAGGGTGCTATCATAGAACAAAAGGCACCTTTAAAGAGAAGACCAATTCAAATGATTCAAATAACCACGACTGAAGCAGAAGCTTCACTCTTACATGATGAAATGAGAGGTTCAAAACCACTAGAATAAAGGGCATTGGGCTATAATTATTTCAATTTAAAATCTGCCTAAACGCAGATTTTAACATTAATGTATAATTGACAGCACTAAGTTACAAAAAGCCCTAAAAACATAGTTTACAGTTCAATACTATTCATAATCTTATTACTAGTAATCTTTAAGGTGTTTTTTTTAAATATCTTAGACTCATCAGTTTTGTCTAGGTTTTAATTAATCTTCTTTTGTATTTTTTCAAGTTAGTCTTTTAAAATAAGCCTCGTGCCTGCCCCTATTATAAGAAGGAATTCACAAAATGATGAGTGCTGAATTTCTACAAAAATAAAATATAAAAAGCAGATTTAAATTCATATTTTTTGGGATATTTTCAAAATTGTTGCTCTACTGTAGCAAGATCAGTGAATTCTGGGAGTAACAGAAAGCTCTCTGGAATGCTGTCTTGGGTTGCAATATAGGATGTAACCAAAAGTATGTATTCTATCACCATCTGCTGAAACCAGGCAGGGCAGTGATTCTTATCTCCAAGGGAGATATTCTCTGCTAATGGGTCATCTGCTAACATCAGGTGGGGCAGTCATTTTTATCTTTTCCACAACTTATACTCCCTCCAGGAAGATATAATCTGTTAATGGGGCATCGAGTTTCACTGCAAGACTAATAAAATTACATAATCCCATTGGGAGATGCTCCAGCCAGGGGGAGGAGCCAAGCCTTTCCTACCTACACAAAAAACTGAGATTTTGAACAGCAAATTATCCATTTTTCCACTGGATTCCAGAGGAACACCAGACCCTTCCACATCATCACTGGACCTTGGGAAGAAAACTGCACCCTTCTACAGGACCACTGCTTCAACTAAACCACATCTGTCACTCCAGGAGGACTGTAGCCACCACTTAATAGGACTGCTACCAACACCCTGACTGACAGGGTGTCAGGTTGCATTTTGACTCTGTCAGTGTTTTGGGTTTCCTCTTTGTGATACTGCATTTCTATTTTAATTTTCCAAGTAAAGAACTGTTATTCCTATTCCCGTATCTTTCCCTGACATCCCCTTAATTTCAAAATTATAATAATTTGGAGGGAGGGGGTTTACATTCTCCATTTCAAAGAGCAGCTCCTGCCTTTCTTAGCAGACATCTGTCTTTCAAACCAGGACAGATACAAAGCTAGGGAAGTATTGGGAGGATTGGCACCATGATGGCCCTAAGCAGCTGTGCTGCTGCCTTGCACTGTTGCCTCAGAACTTGCTCCCACCAGCAGTGCTTTCCAACAGGACTCATGCCTTGCCCTTCATCCCTACAGCTAAATCCTTCCTGGGTGACTTTATGGTTCATTGATTGTCATCTCACACTTACAGAAGGCAAAGTACTTAGCAAGGTAACACCTTCATTATGTCTACAAAAACTTCAAGGTAGAAATCTGCCCATGAAATGCTGACATCTTTCAGCAGCAGCTAGGATTTTCAAACAGTGTTTGTAATCTGTGATTACAGAATCTAAGCATGGAGAGGCAAGGCCTGGTAGCTGAAAATCATTTCCCTCTGTATTTACTTAAAGCATGTGCAATGCTGAACTCAGAATATTCTGATGCTTTATGTCAGGCATTCTTAAGAATACGCTTACACTGGCCATATAGTAAACCTTCAACTTTCCCACTTTGAGCTGAAGTAATCCTACCCGAGTCTTTGGGAAAGGTCCAGGGGTTTTACCTGAAATGAGACACAAATCGAAATCCAGACTGGTCAGACTAGCAATGATTGTGATAGGTCTCTGTCCCTTCCAGTGGAAGATAAACTTCCAACACATACTCACTGTACTGACTAACACTACATCCCTATTATAATGGCTACACTTCAGATTTAATAAATTCTCAGTTCATGAAATGTTAAGTCTATTAAAGAAATACCGATAATCCTGTTTTCCTTCTTTGTCTCTCATTGGTACTGTGCACCTGAAATAAAAACAAAAGATGTGGTAAGAGATACATCACAGAATTAGTTTTATGGTAAAACCACAACTCAAAACTCTGCCTCCTGAAGATTAGGAGATCCTCTTAAAACCACTTCAAAGAATAAGTGTAAGAGGGCAGTCATTTTCACAGGCACTGCTTGATGCAGCACACAACCTGTTGTGAAAACGCCTCAGCGTTAAATTTCTCCCTATGAGGAGACTATACTTGTGAACATTAGCTTCAGAAGACAGAAGTTGAGCAACACTCCTAACACAGCTCCTAATCATGTCATTAGGTATATGTGGGCACTCTAAAGCAGCTATTCTTATGTTCCTCCAAAACAAAAACTCACCCAAGCTTGGAATCAAAGGCTCTTGTTTCATTCAAAATTGTCCCTCCATTTCCAAGTTCTTGAATTTGCCTCTGTATTTCATAGTCTGACAGTAATTAAAAAAAAAAAAAAAAAAAAAAAAAGAGTATGCTTGTTAGACTACACTTTATTAGCTTTAGTGCACTCCACTACTTCATTTTTCATTGCTACACTACAACGGAAGACTTAGCTGTTTTAAGCTTAATGAAATCAACAGCAGTAATTATGGGCAGAATTATCAGTTGCTGTCTGTCTCTCCAGCACTGTTTCTTTCTTTGTGTGTTTTTCTCATCTGCTTTCATTTCCTTTAAATGGAAACTATTTTCTCCCAGGCACTGCACTCTGGTCATACGTTTATGGTGACCTTGCAGTCACCCAGTTCAGTTTTCTTTTGGAGATATAACAATCAATCTTTTTTCCGCTCATACCCAAGCTGCATCTGAACTTCACACACACTACACACCATACTCATTGGAAAGCAAACATTTCCACTGGAGGACACAAAACCACTGCTACCATTGTACAGTTATTTTAGTACATGCTAGGCACTGAACCACCTGCTTCATTCTTGCAGAGAGAGGTTTTACTGCAAAAAACCTGCAGACTAACATGCCTGCTCTTCCCAAAGTAGCCCATACTAAGATTTATTCTGTCAGTGAGCAGCAAGAGTGGGACTGCTCCATAAAGAGGGATAAGCCAGGAGTGAAGGGTGACCAGAGCCCAGGCCATGCCCACATGGTCTGATGCAGTCCCCCTAGTCTGAACAATGTGAGAAAGGGCACGTGCTAGTAACAGAGTCCTCTGTCAAAGTGAGGGGATAAGCTAAGTCCAGCTCCCTTTCAGGGAGCTCAGGGAGAAGCAGAAGGAGCTAAGTCCTGAGACAGGACTGGGAACAAGACTACAGAACATGTCCAAGGTCCTTCAGGGGACAGGACTGCAAACTGGCACACCTATGACACAGCCACCCAGGCAAGGTCCGAAGGCTCCAGCCTAAGCCTAAATAGGACTCCTGTACCCACAGGCAAGGCACATGAAAGAGACACTCAGGTGAAGCTTGTCAGGGCATTTAAAGCCAATTACTGCACTCAGAAGCCTGATACATTACATCTCAGACTACATAAAATACCTACAATGCTCTTGTAATGAAGCAACCACCGTTTACCTACTGCTTTTGCCAGAAATCGTATGCTATTGATATTCTTCACTTCAGTCCTCACTCCATAAGGCTCTCCAGGGTGATGCACAGAAACATTGGCATCCACTCTCAGCTGACCCTCTGTAAAAGGAAATTTTATTAAGAGAACAGTCTGCCCTGTACACTAGAGTCAAAAACCTTGGCATGCATGTTATGTGCAGAACCTTAACAGCAGACTTCTCTATGTTCAGAAAGGGCTAACAACCATTTCATCATAGCTTTCTGTTTGTGATTCCATCTCAAGGCACTGCCTTGAATCATTCAAAATAGTTTTAAATTACTGCTCATAATTCTTCTCGGAAAACTGCATGCTGCAGTGCAGCACACATCCTCTAAGTCATACAGTCTAATGAGCTTCTGATTCACAGCACTTAAATAAAGGACAGAATTAGACAAGCAAAGTAGTAGATTGTGAACTTCCATTCCTCTCAAAGCAGCACAAAAATACCTATTGAAATTATAACTTGATGGATATATACTATCCTAGCATGAAACACAAGAACTTAAGGTTGCGTTGAGCAGATTTACTAAGGTGTTCTTGGAAATTTACAGCTCAAGGACAAAACGTGAGAAGCAGTGGATTTTTTTGCAATTTTTTCTTCTCCTTCAGGAAACTGCAATCTTACCCTCTCAAGTGTCCCTGGCTGCCAAAAACTGTACAAATTTTTATACAAAAGTATCATGCACTCTCAGTCCAAAACGGACTGATGGCCTTAAAAATTTTTAATGATTCAACCACAAAGAAATCCTAATTGTATCTTTCTAAGTATTGTTCCTCTAAAGACATCTCTTCCAAGAAGAAAAGCTTGCCACAGTTATCAGCTGCTGGGAATACACAAACAGGAGAGGTTGCATTACATCCTGTAATGTTAAGAAACATTATTTTACCCATATTACACAGTGAACATCTATAGCCTTTCCTTGTGTTTTTTTTTAATTATTTTTTTAATTTTAAATGCAGACAAAAAAAACCCAAATGCCTAGTGATTGGATGCATGATGATATTATAGAATTATAAATGGGAGTGCAAAATGGCTCAGAGTTAGAACTGTGATGACGCTAAATCTTCAGAACCCATTCTGGTCAATAGATTTAAATTGACTCAAGAGGCCTTGGTACAATTTGTAAAAGTAGGCTGGATGACAGCCCACTAATTTCCTGTCTTCACAGAGCCTTGACAGACATGCAAATGAGACAAAGATGCTGGAATGACGCAAAATCTCTTCTAAAGGAAGTGTTTTGCATGTGCTCCCTCTTTGGGGTGAAACTAGTTCCAAATGAGGAGTAGTCTTGTCCTGCCCTTGCTTCATTTGAGATGTAACCTGTTTCTACTTGGATGTAGGTGTCAGTTTGACCAGACAATGAATCTCATCAGGCATAAGCAAAAGACTCAGGCTGCAAAAGTTCCTAAAAGAAAAACAAACAAACAGACAAAAAAAAAAGGGCTTTTTTTCTTTAAGTCCAGCTTACTTCTCTTCCACTTTACAATAAAAGCATCTTTTCATCTGTTTGTTGTCAATGAAATAACATCTGATTAAACTAGGCACATGTCTTCACTGTACATGCTAAAGCCCCTAAAACCTTCACTTAGAAAGAAAAAAAAATTAAAATACTTTTATAGCTAACTATCCGGGAAGAAAAAACCAATACTGGGATTCTCATAAAAAGTCAGAAATCTCAGTGCAATAAAAAATATCACTATGCAATTCCAATAGCAGTCTTGAGGCAAATTCAGAAGTGAAAAATGATTGTATATGTGTATGCCCATGAAGGCCCTTGAAGAAGCATCCAAACCGGCTGCTTAATACTGACAAGCATGCTTTATTTGACAGGTGGAATACTTGTGCGAGAAAAGATTCAGAGAAATAGATAATGTCTAGCTATTACTACTTCCTGCTACATTAAATTAAACTTGTATCAGTAGCCAACATTTAGTGGATCCCATTTTTTGCGTGATGCAGGGACCATTCTGACTCAGTTTTCCAGGAGACATCCACTTGTATAATGGACTGAATTTGCTGCCAAACAGTGTCACATGCAAAAATATAGCTTACACTGTGAATTTTAATAAACAGCTGCTAATTGTGTATGTGTGGAAGGGATAAATGACTGAAACCACTTTTAAATTCTTAAGCAGATGTCTGCTATATACTACCTGTAATCATACACTGGTTGTAAATTTTGGTAACATTAAGACTGAGTAAAAAAGGCATGATCTGAATCTTACAATTAATGAGACAGAATCACCAGTTAGGAGGCTGAATGCAGGCCATGCTTCTGCACATCACCTATTGTGAAAATTGGGGCCTTAAAATTACAGAAAGAGCTGGTGCCAGAAGCAATGTTTCCTGCAAAAGGAAGTGGTCTCAGAAAGATAGGTAATTTTGACTAAAATTAACCCCAGCAACTATTTCTGTACATGCTGTTGTTTACTCCGTCTCATCCATGACCAGCACAAGTTTACTGCCTACATCAATTTTATGACTAGTCGAGACCTGACACTTAGAAGATGATCCATGCACCCACTACTTTATCCCTTTGTCCCTTCCATACTCCATAATTAATCCTTGCTACAGCTCTTCTGTGCTGCAGTGCTGTGGCAAGCAAGATGGAGAGAAATGGGGAGAAGCACCACAAGAGTCGTGGGGACGTTTCTTCCTGCCTAGCTTTATCCTGTAAAATTACTGTGTGAGGAAATGTAACATCTAGCACGGCAAAAGGTCTGCAGAAAAAGGCAGGCCTATAAGCATGGCAGACATTAGACTCTGAGGATTGTAAAAACAACAGCTAGAAAGGTCTATGCTTTATAAGCAATCACAGAGCAAAATAACCAGAAGCTGCAAAACTCCTGCAAATGCAGAGAATTACTGGTGACAAAGGAACATGCCTTTCTTCCCTTAGTACCTGCCATGACTGCCTGGCTGCTCCCAAGTGTTTGCAGAATGAGCTGAAGCTCTCTGACTGCTGCAGCTGCTTCTTCCCCACAGCACATATCAGGCTCCATGACAAACTCCATGAGACCGACTCCTATATGGGAAAGAGACAGGAAATTTTCAGCAATAGCTTTTGATCTTGGCATATGGGAGTGCAACTGGCTAACATATGAAAGGACTTGGGCTTCTTAAAAAATAGTAATAAAAATACATAAACCCCCATGTACTATTTAGTAACTGTCACAATGGATCTAGATGCAGACAGAAAGCTATAAAAACTTTTCCTGCTATTTTTTTAAAGCAACAGACAAACTGCAGACAACCCTCCACCCTTTGATGACATGCAGATCAGAAGGACCCATTTCTCTTCTGCCTTTCTCTAGAAGAACTCTCATTTAAAGCCAATTGGGTTCCAGATGCAAATTTATTTATCTTAAACTAATTTTGGAGCAGGTAGAAATGCAAACAGATTTAGTCTAGTTTTCAGCTTCAGGACTTAGTTTTCAAGGAATCTGAGCAGCAACAGCCCCCAGCTTCAATGGATACCAGAGTACTTCACCCCAGTTATGCTAGGCCAGCCAGGTTGCTGCCCATGCGTTGCTGCCAATGTTGTCCACTCCTTTGGATCACTTCATTTACAATTTCCAAGTTAAAAGAAAAAAATCTACATTTCTTCGAAGCTAATAATTAAAAGAAATATCTGAGTTATACACCAACAGATTCCAACAGCTGCTTTCTCTATACACAAATTTGATTCACTAGATCTGTTATAATTTACTTTTTTTAGTAATGCATACAGCTCAGAGCTTAAATAGCTGAACGGGTCTATGTGACTGACACAGTTTTGAGCAAATTGGAGCCAAGGGATTTCTAACTTGCTACTGCCAATTGCCATCAACCAACAGCAAATGGGAAAGGTTTACTGGCCATCAAAAAATCAAGTATTCATTTGTTTCAAGTGTAACAGTAATTTTCATGAATTATTTTTTCAAGGAGAGAGCCATAAAGCTGATTTTTTGCCTGTTTCCTGTCATCTATTTACCTTTAAAGACCAATCCTAACCCAAAAGGAGGAGAAAAATATGAAAATAATCCAAGCCTACCAGCCCTATTCAAGTCCACAAGGGTTTGGCTCCTTGTGTCATCACGGAGACTTTTTCCACTGTCTTGCTCCAATTGAATTTGTTTAATCCTTACAGTTTTGGTCACCATCTGGCTCATCTTGTTGTCTATGCAGAGACTGTATGACAGACTTCCATTCACTGCAATAGGAACTCTTTGCTGAGTGATTTGATAGCCAGCCTGTCAACAAAATTAGCTTTATACGCAACTGAAATATTCACTTTTCAGAAAGCAGATCAAGTGCAAATATAATTGACTAAGAACAAAACTGAAAACACAACATCTTTCATAGTGACCTATATAAGAGGAGAGAATACATGCACATGTAAATTCAAAAGTTACTTTGCTTAGATGGAAGGGAAGCAAGCTAGAAGACGAGCCTAGAATTCAATGTAACGGTAAGAAGCTGTAAGTCTGGAAAAAATAAAAATTTTATAAATAAAAATATTTTATAAATATAAAAATAAATATAAATAAAAAAATTGAGGACTCCTCAATACAGACAAATACATGACACCATACTAATGCTGAAATAAGCAATAATCAACTGCACAATCTCTTGCCAAGGATGACAGACATCTCCGATACTGCCCTGGAGCAGGAAATGGACTGGAGGAGGTTCTTCCACACCTGTGGTCCCATGATCGTATTACATCTTGTTTGAAGCCACTAACTGTACATCCATCCCCAAACTGGGACTATCACTCATCCTCCCAACAGACTGCATATCCCCCTCTGTCTTTTCCAAATTGTACTCATTGTAGGGGAGGAAAGGGAAGGGTGGAGGAGTGGAAATCAAGAAAACGATAAAACTCTATTTCATTAATGTAGCAATTTAAATGATAAGACATTGAAACCCTACGTAAGGCTAATAAATGCCACCTCACGCCTGGGACTCCACACAAAGGGGAAAACTGCTAGCCGAAACAGTGGCTGCCAATGACAAGGTATTAGAATAACTGCAATGATATAAAAATAGAGAAGTGAATCAATGACAGCTGAGGTGGGGTCCCCTTTGCTTCCTCTTTCCTCACCTGCCTATGGCACCAGTGGTTAAAATTTTTGAAAAGTCTGCCAGACAGAAATTATTTGGGAGGAGTATTTGCATATTTTGCAGGGACAACAAGCTTACTCTAAAATGTAGACATGGTGAATTCCAGGGCACTGAAATGGAGAACAGTGGTCTGGCACTGTCAACACCCCAATTTATATATGCAGTGAAGTGCATGACCTCCTAGAGTCACTGTACGAAAAATGAAATAACTGACTTTGCAGCCTATGCTAATCACAGGCTCTTCTCATCTCCTAAAATTCTAATTAATATGATTTTTTTAATGCCTGAAATATTGAGTGAGAATGAATAATAGGAATCCCATTTCCCATCCAAAGCCTCATTTTCAGGAGTAATAATAATCCCATTGTTAAATGACCTTAAGAACAGGATTTATCTGTTCTATTCAGCTCATTAACCTAAACTCTGCATCTTATTACAGGGTTCCTGACTAGACTGTTCACTATGAAATGCAGGTCAGGCAGTTTATTGTCAGTGCTTAAACTGTATAAGTCGAATTACATGTTTCAAGCTAATAAAATGTGTCAGCATCTCTCAGACCAAATCTCCATGCTTATGGAGGATCCTGTAATTTACGTCTGCAGAGTTCTACAGTTTCTTCCACCTCAACGATTCTCTTGGATGTGGATTCTCTCCCAGAACAACATTCACCCATATAGCTGCTCTCAGTAGACTGATAGCAGCAGACATCACAAGAATATGAGAGGAATTTCAGTTTACTCAAGTAAATACTAAAGGTAAACTGCCAACAATTTGTCTGTGACGTTTTTGATGTTTCTTTATGATGTTTAAAGGAATTTTGATAGCTATTTTCCTCTAGTTCACCTTTTTCCCCTTCAGATCTTGAAATGTGCTTTAAGACAGCTCTACCTGTTTAAAAAAAAGTATTGACAATTCAAACTGCTACGTTTGCTTTTCACATTCCCAGCAGGCCACTGCACAGCTTCCAGTAAAAAGGCCTCTTAATGGCTAACAAGTATTTGTAAAGTTATCCCCAGAAACCAAATCAAAATGATAGCGACTCCACAGAAAACCCACAAGTTTCCAACCTAGAAGAAAAAACAGAAATCTTTTCTGAGATACAGGTATCCAGTGACAACTATCATATAATTCTCTTCCTAAGGTGGGAAGCAATTGTATGTGAAAATGGTTTGTGTAACTTCAAAACATTTTCAATGCCTGAACAAGAATGGGAAAGAAATTATTTTGGTTAATAATACAGCACCTCTACTCAGATGAATCTCCTCAGATTCATCTGGGATCTGAGAGGTATCCTACTCTGTTTCTCTGGATGTCTGAGACTCCTCACCTAAAGAGAAAATAAGGTAACATGCCTGATCTTTCCCAATAAACAAACCCACATATTTTTATTTTAATGTCATCAAATCTTCATCCCAAAACCACAGAAACTAAAAATAGTTTCCTCCCTTTGACAGATTAGTGTTAAACTGAACATTCACACAAAAATAAGTTAGAAAGGTTTAACGTCATTAGAGGGAAAAGAAGGCTCAAACACTGCTGCATCTTCTTGTAAGGACAGAAGTCCGGTTCTTAAATTATTTCAATATTTCTACACCCATATGAAATGCAGCAAAACACAATGACTTCCAGTGGTACCTTCTACACAATATGAAATCTACCAACAAATGACACTGCAAAGACTCAATTTCTCATCTGTTTTGGTTTTTTATTTATTGGAACCATTACTGGGAAAGTTTTGAAGGGAAATTACATATTTTTAGGTCCCAAAGCACACACAAAAAAGACATTACTGTGTTTATTCCACTGGAGCCTGTTTTAGTTATACATTCACTTTAAATGAAGGACTTTTATTAGATTGTTTTTACCCTAACAGACAATTAGTACAAAACACCAGGAATGGACAACTTAAGGGACAAGACTGCTCCAGCTCCAATCCAATTACATTAGGCTACTGGAATTGCGCAGCTAAGCAAGGAGTCAGGAATCAGAGCAACCATATTCACTCAGTGAGCACCAGGGTACAGTTGCCTATTCCACCAGAGCACAGTGCAGCATCCTGTTGGGGTGAGCAGAGCACTGACTGAAAACAGAAAAAGCATCTCTGCACTCCTACCCTACTGCCACCCGTATTCCAGACTTGTCCTTCTTACAGCCCAGGAGGGACCAGCCATACCGCATACTTACAGGCAGATCTGCATAGAAGTAGTGTTTTCTGTCAAACAAGGACTTCTTGTTTATGTGGCAGTTGAGAGCCAGGCCTGTCATCACTGCTGCTTCTACACATCTCCTATTGAGAACCTAAAGAAACATGACACATGGTTTTGCTCAGATACTCAGTATGTTACAAATGTGTCTCCCACACACTGCCTTATAAGAAGCATATATTTAACTTCACTTGCCTTCAGTCACCATTAGATCTCTTCCTTTGTGTGGGCAGTTCTTATTCATCATTAAAGTTACGGTAGCTATAGATCTGCAATGCTTTAAGATGAAAAAACAAGCTATTCAGTCATTTTGTCGCACCACATATGGAGGTGTGCTCTCATCTGGCCTGCCAGTTTTGCAAACATTCAGTGCTTTTGAATCTTTGAGGGTACAGGAGACAAATCCAGCACAAGATAACTGGCTTGTAACCAGAAGTCAGCTCATACTGGGAATTTGAAACATAGGGGATTTGCATTAGGGACTGCAAAGCTGTACAGTAGAACACTTCAGAACACCTGTAACCACAGAACCAGAGTGAATTTATGAGTATCTACACTTACTATAGATTATAATGCTTTGCTTAACCATGATGAAATGATGCACACTAACAACTTCGCTAAAACAGAACCCAAAACACAGCAATTTATCCCATGGCTAAAAGTATATCCGTTTCCAGCATCCAAGAAACCCATGTGATTAAGGTTTCTGCAGAATGACATGTGATCTAAAGATCCAGCAAGCTCTTCACAAAGAAAGGAATTAAATGTAGCTTTTCACCATAGACTCATTCTCAGCACTACACCATTCCATCTCCTCAGCAGGGTCAGGATCCAGAAGAGAAAGAAAATTTAACTCCAAAAACTACTGACAAATGACGGGTTTTTTCAGCTGTGCTCTCATTAATTTAACAGTTCATTTAACTAACATCAAGCGGATGAAACTGAAAAGGAAAAACCACTGAATTTGTCTTAGTACAATTCTGATGTGCTTACACCCATAGTATTTTGAAACAGGAACAGAACTTTATCATCTTGTCCTGCACTGTACAACTGCCAAGAAGTCTAGAACATACATTACTTCATCTGCATTGACCAGAACATAAAAGGCTTAAATAATGCTTTCTTCCATGTTTCTGGCAGTATTTACTTTTTATATTCTCCAGCCTGATTTCTGAAAACATATTAAGCAGCTGTACATTTGCCATCGTCCCACATCTTCAGCCAGAAAAAAACCTCTATTTTACTCATTTAGCTTTAAAACATCAAAATAGTAAGAAAGGATATGGACAACTCTTCATGCAACAAAAACATTAAAATTGCTTATACAGAACAAAAATTAAATAATTAAGACATTTAACAAGGGAACTTTCAGATATTTAGTGTAGCTATATATGGCTAACTAGAACACATCATCTGTTCAGGCATATTTTACTTATCAAAAATTTAAGAGATACATAAAACAAATTCTAGACAAGAAAAAAGGAAGAACAATCTCTTTGAAATACCAATCCACAGCAAAATGCACACAATTCATCCTGACTCGAATCTAAAGAAAATTGGTAACTACAAAATATTATTTTAGGAGCATAATTGCAGTTCAGCATATAGTAGATGCTCCTGTTTTCAACAATTAAATGATTTCAGACAGTACAGACACTTTTTTTTTACTGTTTAAGGAATTCTGTAACAGTGGTAGTCAAACAGTTCAATGCTTAAAATATCTTCATATTTCTAAATACACAGGCAAATTTCCTCTTACTAAAGCCTTATGGCACAATCCTGCTCAGCTTTACAAATTAGTGAGGACCTTGCCTGTCAGTGCTTTAAAAACTGGCCACCAGAAACCCATTAAGCCTCCATAAGGACTGGTAGACACAAAACATTGCTTCAAAGCAGTGAACCAGCATCTTGCTACAATTCCTGACAGTGCAGGGGTTATGATTGACTGCAATCAACAAACACGACAAGACCCAACTCCCAAGTCACAATCAGTGAAAACTTCGTAGAACTTCATTGCTATTGAATTTTTCTTCAAAAATAGGATAGTGTGTATCTTACTTACTGTCCTAAGGTTGAGGTGAAAGAAACAATCCCCACATATATACTACTTAAACCCAAGACAGTATTTTGCTGTACTGCTGACGAAACATTTTGGTGGCTCCTGGGAAAAACTGGCATAAAAACATGAAGTATTGATTATTTTTTATGTAGTATTACTAAGCATTTAGCTAACTTTGATGTGTATGTATCCCCAGTGTACTGGATCATAGTAGCCAAATCATTGTATATGTACCATTACTCATTCAACTTCCCATGCTATTCCTTCACTGATCTCAGTGGTGAGAGAAGGCCTTGCAAAGCAGATCTTTCCTGCTATGTCATACTGAGATGGCTACTGCGCCAATCTGCTTCCTCTGCTCTGTGGGGCTTAAAAAAAACAACTCAAGCCCAATCAGATGACCCTCTTCTTCAAAAAACAAAACTTATCTAATACTGCCTCATGTCTGAGGTGACTTCCCATACACACTACCATCACCAAGGCTGTAAGCACTAAGCAGAATTGTTTAAGCAAATTACTACCTTACCTTCAAACAAGTCTTGCTTTTCAAATAATCTGCAGTGATAAACATCAATTCAGTAAATGAAACTTCCCACACAAATGACCTAGAGTAAGTACTCCAGCTTGTTTTGCAGTAAGCTGTCATTAAGTAGACAGCCTTGACTTGCATCAGAGATTTATATTACTGGCTTGAACTGACAAGCTGCCTGTCTGCTGTTAGCAAAGTGAAAGCAAGCTGTGTAGTTCCTGCAGTAGCTATGGACAAAACACAATAGTTTATAGTGACTTCTTCAATATTTCTGCTCTTCTAAATCAGACACATCCCTCCCAGTATTTGAAGAAAATCCTAGAGAGCTATACAAAAGGATATGTAAATTGTTTGTATTGGAAACTCATGAAAAACCTTAAAAATGGCATCACAACACCAGCACCATTTCCCTTGTAGCTACGGTCTCCTGCTACAGCACCATGGTAACTGAGCACTGAAAGAATGGAAGAACAGTCTAACCAAGATCTCTCTTCTTCTGCTACTTGTCTATTCTTTACATTTGTACCACAAGTGGAAAGACTCCTTTTAAAAATTTATCTTTATTTGCAAGTTCAGTTTAGTCAAGACCTTGGTTTTAAATACAATCTTCAATAGCTATTCAAAACTATACACAATACCTTAAACAGCACAAATTCCCACCAAGAAACAATTTTCTACCAGCTTTTCCTTTAACAACAGGTTTAGTCCTTATATTAATATATTAAAGAAAGTTGGCACCCTTTTCCATAAAGATATATGCTCCCATATTTAGTAAATTACCATGTTTAGATTTTAAAGAGGGCAGGTATACAGCTTCTTGTTTTGCTAATGAGTTTTATATAGGATAATTGGGGGGGGGGAAAAAGAAGAAATATCTAAATAATTCTAAAATGAAAAAGTTCCTTTTAGCTACCTTTTACACGAAACAAAACAAACCTCTGCAATAACTTTTGCACTCAGGAAGCCTATCTTACAGAAGAAAACATTCCTTGTACTAAAAACAGTAAAATCAAAACAATTCCCCAGAAATTTGTGAAGCTTTTGATTCTAGGTCACACATTTTAATAAAGTAGATTTAATATTCACTGGCTTTCTTAAGACCTTCAGTCCTACTTAAAATCACGAAAAAATCAGCATTAATTAGATTAACTACAGGACTATTTATCTAAGAAACATTCAATTTTAGCTCCTTTTCATTCAAAATATCTGAAAGAAGGAAGTAGTACAATGTACTCAGCCAGCTCTCTGTACACCAGACTAATCTTTAGAAATCTCAACAGATATATCTAATCACGTTTGCAAGTACTCCTATTTCATCTCCCTCTGATTTGCTTCTACTAATAGATATACTCAGTTTTACTATTCCAGCTGTGTTAAAAGTATCAAATTGCTGCAGTATACGGTTCCTTAAAGTGCAATCATAAGTTAAACATCAAAAGAGAATACCCTTATACGTACTTAGTCCTGATGTAATTGTGGCTGTTTAGTCTCACACCGTAGATGAGTACTTACTGCTTCTGTCTTGGCATTCTCCCACACACAGAGAAAGGACCAACTGGAGCAATGCATGTACAGAATGTACATACAATAAATCAAGAGCTGACCATTTACCAAATTTATTTAGATTTGATACAATCAGACTCCATCCCCCAAAGCATGCAGTAAAAATTTAAAAAACAAGACAACTTAAGTGCTGTCATTTCTTAGGTGTTCAAAGAACCCTTGATCCAAAACCTGAGGTCTCAAATTTCAGGGAAAATTTTTAAACCTGCAGTTTAGTGTCCTCTGCACTTAGTCCACCATCTACTTCACAGTTTGCTGCCCCAGTATAAGCATTATGCTCTTATCTCTAAGGAAAGGGGCAAGACAGAAGGGGAAGAAGCACCAGAGATTTTAAGTTGAGATCTTAGCTTTATTGAAAGAGATTCCAGCTTAAAAGAACAAAGTGGCAACTCAGAAGCTGAAACAGCAAAGGTTACCAAGGGCATTAAACATCCTTAATGCACTTTGTAACTTTACCTTTCCATAGTCTGGTACCAAAGCGATACATTGCTATACAAAACATATTATTGCTAACCTTGTCTAGTGGCAAAGTTGGCTTGAGGTGATGCAGTACACAGTGATTCAAATCATATGTAAAAACCAGGCAGTTCTGCCATCAAGAAGTACCCATCTCCCGAACACACTACTTTGGGTGTGTTCAACAGAATAAGAGGGCACACTTTTTCAGAGCTGAAGAGCTAGGCTGAAAGCTGGTATCACAAGGAAGCATCTTCCAGGGTCAGTGACAACCAGAAAAATGCAGCAGCAGCAGGGAGAAATGCTGACCCCTGGGAGGAAGAAAAATGGAAGGTAACACCAGACACAAAGACATTTCAATAATGACAGACTTTAAAGGTTTCTCAGCCCAATAGGGTTTGCTACAAAAACACAGAAGGAAAAATCCATTAAGACCACTGTGTGGGCAAAGTGCTCAATGGTCTCAATAGAATAAATTTGTTTTCTGGGAAGCAGCCAATCCAGGTCATATTCTGATTCCATCAGCAGTATCTAAAAACAAATAAAATTCTACCCTGCAGAAACAGTTCCAAGCAGGAGAACCAACAGAAAAGACAGTACAATGAAATGGTGATACAGTACTTCATGAAATTCACAACCAAATGCTGTGCTTATGTGGTGCTCCCATAAAGAAGTCCAGGACCTCTCCAAAATCCATGCTCTCCTTGTTGGCATTAGTCTTCTGAGTCTGCCACATGGCATTTTTTGACCTGTCCTTAAGGATGTTCCCTCTCTAATGCCAACTGGAATTTAAATCACTGCTAATGCTATTTGATCCAGGGCACATTTAATGCAGGAAGATCCAGTGGTAACATTTCACTGCTGCTGGAGGTAGAGGACTGATCAATAGCTAAAAGTTAAGTTACCGACTACGATCAAATCCAAAGGCAACAAAATGTTTAAGGAGAACCATCTCAGACCTTTCTTCCAATGCTGAGTTCCAGAAAAACAAAAGGCTTTTCAATGTGAATATCATCTGCCTTCTTAAACGTATCATAGAGAATTTGATTTCTTACTTGAAGACACTCAGAACATTTAGGACAAAATAGTTTATGAACCAACTCCTAACCTGTGTCTCCTTGCTCACAGGCTTGGTGAGAGCCAGCTCTGTGGTCTTCTGAGTTGTAACAAATTCTGACCTGTGATACCCATTTATTGTCATCTTCTATTATTTCTAAATCTTGGCTATCTATCCTCTGCTCCTTCTTGCAATTTTTGTGTGTCTGAGAGCTCACACTAAACACACACTAAACTCTCAGCCCTTTGCTCCAACTCCCTCATTTCTTTTTTCTCAAACAGCTGTCTCCCAAAAGATACTTATTTGTTCTCAGCCATCTTTCCCTGCAGACTGACCCAGATCTCTTAAGAGAGTATAATATACAAATTATGAGTAAACCAGAAGTGGTCTTTTACATATAGATAAAAGATTATACTAATTCAGGAAAACAACAGGCAACATAATGCAAGAAGTCTTGGAAAGAGTTACTGAGAAGTTATTTCAGAGAAATTTTAAGAGAGCAAATGGAAATTATTTGCTTTTAACAAAGCTGTTCTGCAATAGCAGAACCAGCAGACTAATTTCCTTTAAATAATATCCCTAGTTTGTTTCACCTAAGCAAATGTCTCTCTCTCAAACATCAATAATCAATGTCCCTGTGTGAGGAGAAGAACCAGCCTACCTGGCAGCAATCAGCAAGCCCCTGGAACTGATCGTGTCAGTGAAAGAACTGCATACGGGCTCACAATCGCCTGTCCTGCTGCAACGTGACAGGTAAGTCAGGGGAACTGAACTATGGGACAGGATATGTCTGAGGAGAGAGATGATAATAAAACCATGCTTGCACTTCTGGCCAAGCATGGCTCCCCCATGCTAAAGCACGACCTTAAGTCACTTTTACGATGGGTGTCATGCAAGTTTCCTGATAGCACCTCCTCTATTTTTACCCTCCATTACTGGGACAAGGTCGGTGTTAAGCTCTATGATTGGGCTACTAGGAAACACGAGCAGGCAATGCATATGCTTCTGGCCTGGAGGGTGATTTCTGAAACACTGAAAAAGCAAGAGCAGTCTCAGGCTGTATCCTCTGCAGAGGTCACCAGCCCCCTTTGTCACTCTGACTCTCCCTGACTGCTTGAAACTGGTGCACCTGATACTGGAGAGCAGCCGCAGTCATCAACCCCCCTACCCAGTCAAGGAGGGGAAGGCATCCTGTCTCACAGTCCTTAGCAGCCTGTGCCAACTGCAGCTCTAGCAGTGAGGAGGAGGGGGTCCCCTTCAACCCGGGACCAACAGAACCAGATGCCGAGCCTGACCTATTCCCTCCTGACCTCCATGAAAACTGGGTGCGAATAAAGTAAAAGGCTCTGAAGGAGGGGGATTTTGATATCACAGCAAAAATTGTTGCACCAGTCGTTTCATGGCATCAGGGGAAATATCCTGTGGACATCATTGAAGGCCCAGGAAAAATTTGCTAGGCCTTTTCAGGCTCGGAGCTTCTTTCCTCTTTCTCATGCTGGGAAATCTTTCCCATGCTCTGACAGTTTCTTAGCTCCAGCCTGAGCCTTTCCCACGATGATAACATTCAGAAAAAACAGAAAGGAATTAATAATAATAATAAATTAATAAACACTTGGTGTTGACTGAGAAACAATTCTCATGCTATGTGACAGCATTTGTTTTTTTCTATTGTCCAATGGACTGTTGTTCTGTTTGCAGTTTGTGAACCACACTATAAATGTAATTCGTTTTTTCAATAAATCGCTTCTTTAGCTACTAGCTCTGGAAGCCTTTGTCGTTATTTGCGCGACTTCTGGCACAGAGACATCTGGTGGGTTCCACCGAGATCGCACTTTACTTGAGCAGCGTGGTCAGGACCGGTCTTTGAACTTCACAGGGCACGGAGTCCCCGCGGCACGCGGCACCGCCAAGCAGCCCAGAGTCCTGCACCGCGGAGCCAAGCAACGGTGAGTCCGGACAGCGAGAGCTGCTAACAGCATTTCGACTGTTTTTCTCTCTCATCTGAGAAAGGTACTCTGTGTTTCCCCTCCCTACCAGCTTAACGGCGAGGTGGAAAATTTTGAAATAATGGGGAATTTTTTATCTAAGCAAGAGGAAACCATACTCTCAATGTGGAGGAATGTCCTTGAAGACATGGATACCCCGATTCCAGACAAGGACTTGGTTGCCTTGTTAGCCTGGGCAAAGGACAATACGTTTTCTGACGATCAAGGCGTGGCCTTTTTTTCGGAAGCTTGGGGAGAGTTAGGGGATCTATTATTTGCAGCCCTCAGGGAAGGGGATGTCTTATTTTCCCCTCTGGTGCACACCTGAGTGACCATTAATCAGAGATTAATGGAGGAGGGGGAGGAAGTGACAGGCTCTGGAGGGAGTGAGGCAGACTCAGAATGAAGCGAGGATGAATCTGCCTGCTGTCACGGGAAGCCAGAGTTGCCCCGTCCAAGGTTTCCTCCTTCGGAGCCTCCCCAGGCGGAATATTCGTCACCTGAGGACTGCATTCCGCCCCTTCATCTTTTTGTAAAGGACTTTGTTCAACCAGTGATGGACAAAGCACCGGCAGCATTGAACGCCCCCCTCCATTTGCCCCTCAATACACCGCGGCCTCCATTCCCCGGGGGATGGGGCTGGGACAGACACAGGGACAGTTGCTCGCTGACATCGCCGTGCCCACCGCCCCTCTGTTGCTGGCAGAGACAGTGCAAATGCCAACTATTCTGCTGGACGTGGTGGTACAATTGCTGCTCACGGCCATATCGGGACAAATGACGGCCCTGCATGAGGCACTGCTGCCTTACGCAAATACCAACGCGGGACTGCCACAGCTTGCAGGCAGCTCGGCCGTGAGGGTGAGCCCCGCGCCACTTGCGGGCCCGCCCCCAGGGGCAGGATGGCAGGTGCCACCAGCAGCGGGGGCAAGGCCAGTGCTGCCTACTGCGCGGCGTTCAACGTCACGAACTACGGTCCCAGAAGTTACGGGTTCCCCCTCCGGCCCTTCTGGGACACCGTTGGGGCCCTCCTTGTTTTTGGGTCCCTCTGCTGCACTGGTAACACCTGGTGCCGCCGTTCCACGTCTGCGACCAGGCTTTCTTCAGCGATACCGGTGACATCTCCTGCCGGGCAGGGATTGCTGCCTTCGTCGCTCCGGTCCAGTGCCGCGGTTGCCGACAAACTGTACTCCCCCTGCCGGAAGCGTGGTTTCGTTTCGACTGGCAAGCACGGCAGAAATCCCTGCAGTGTTTGGGACATGGTCAGGATGAGAGCACTGCAAAAGGGACAATGGGACCTTTTGGACAAAGTGGGGATGTCGAGGGGAAGTGCCCTCCAGTTGGAGGGACATGTTCAGGGTGACCCCGCAAGGCTCTCCCCAGTTCCTGGGGACGACCTGTCAAAAAGTAGTGATGAAGATGCCTGAGAGATGGGGGGGGCTCAAGTTTTTCCTGTCTTCAAGGAGATCCACGGATAGGACAACAGCACAGGCATGACCCAATCGCTTGGCATGTTGTCCAGGATTTGCAAGATAAGGTAGCATGATATGGGCTTGGTTCTACAGAAATTATGCAAATTCTTAGGGTTCCGAATAATGACCTGCTAGCACCCTATGATATTAGACATATAGCCCACGCGCTCTTTCAGCCTGTCCAGTTCAGAGTGTTTGAAGACACCTGGATGCAGATGGCTGACAGGGCTGCTGCAGACAATATGGGACGGCCCCGACAGGATCCCAGGCATGCTGAGGGCCAGGAGGTTTTGCTGGGTCAGCTTCATCTTGCCAGCCCTGACCTCCAGGCCACCTGGAAACCTCTGGTTCTTGAACGATGCCAGAAGATAGGCATTGCAGCAATTGTAAAAACAATAGAGGCTGCAGCTCCTAAGCTGAGATATGTGAAAATTACTCAGGGTCCAAATGAACCATTCCTACAATTTGTTGAGAAGGTGGCAGCAGCCCTGGAAAAGCAGGTTGAAGATGATGTTCTCAGGCAGTTGTTGTGTAAGCAGCTGGCCAGAGACGATGCTAATGCTAATTGTGCTAAGATCATACAGGCCTTGCTGGGGGACCCTTCCTTGACTGACATGGTACAGGTATGTGCTAAGTTAGGGACTGTGGACCATCAGATCTCTACTTTGGCAGCTGCCATGTGGCACCATCAAAAGATGTCAGGAGGTGATCAACAGAAACAGGGGAAGAGTAAAGGCAAAAATAAGAAGAAGCCACACCAGCAGGAGGCTAATATGCCTATGTTTTTGTGTGCTAACTGTGGTAAACCAGGCCACTATGCAAACCAATGAAAATTAAAGAAACTTTTTTTTGGCCAGGGAAATGGACTGGTGAGCACTTTGGGGTACACCGCACAGATACAAGCAGTACCCCAGAATCCAGCACTGATGCAGATTTCCTCAGCCAACATGCAGCCAGCACCCGGGGGTCCGCTGCGGTGGATGTACACACCGCAGCCACAGTCGTCTTAGACTCTGTCGGTGTGTACAGAGTTCCTCTGAATGCCACTGGCCCCTTGGGCTGGGGCCTGAGGTGGTCTAGTGCCACTCTCCAGGGAATCTTTGTTCACCCTGGGGCCATCGATGCTGATTTTACAGGTCAAATTTGTGCTATGGTTTCTACGCCTTCTCCCCCTGTCACTATCCCGGCAGGAACTCGTATTGTTCAGCTTGTGCCTTTCTATTCATCTCAGGGCTGTTCAACGAGATTGCAAAGACGGTGGTTTTGGATCTACAGGACCACCACAAGTTTATTGGACAATGAATATCTCTGATCAGAGCCCACAGATGATACGCACTCTGACGGTCTTAGGCGCCAATCCATCCCAAATTCAACTCAGAGGTTTGACAGATACTGGGGCGGATGTAATGGTGATTTCTTTTTCTGCCTGGCCTCCCACATGGCCCATAGCCCCTCTTGGCCAAGCCATTGCAGGTTTGGGGGGTACAGCACAGACCTTTGAGAGTCAGAGGCCTGTGTTGATCAAAAATATGGAAGGGCAGACGGCTACAGTCCAACCCTACATTACAGCAGCCCCTATCAACCTCTGACAGGATGTGTTGGCAGCCTAGGGTGTGCACATTGAAGCAAATTTTTAATTTGGGTCGCTGAGGAGAAGGGTGGAAAATATCCTATGATGCCTTTACGTTGGTTGACTAATAACCCAGTTTGGCAAAAACAGTGGCCCCTACCAAAAGAGAAATTAATAGCCCTTCATGAATTGGTGCAAGAACAATTGCAGCAGGGACACGTAGAACCCTCTAATAGTCTCTGGAATTGTCCAGTTTTTGTTATAAAGAAAAAATCAGGTAAATGGAGGTTGTTACAGGACCTCAGAAAAATTAATGCTGTCATGGAAAGCATGGGAGGATTGTAGCCTGGCATGCCCTCACTCACCATGCTCCCTGCTGGATGGGACATTTTGATCATTGACTTGAAGGACTGTTTTTTCACAATACCCTTGTGTCCTGATGACATACCAAAATTTGCTTTTTACGGTGCCTGCAGTAAACAATTCTGAGCCTGGACAGAGGTATCAATGGAAGGTCTTGCCACAGGGCTGTCATAATAGCCCAACTATTTGTCAATGGTATGTGGCTCAGGCCTTGTCTGGAGTCCGTGAGCAGTTCCCTGATGCATACTGTTATCATTACATGGATGGCATCTTGGTAGCACCTCCTAATCAAGATGAGCTGCTGAGGATGGAACCTCAGCTGCCTGCTGCTTTACGCTTTGGACTGCAAGTGGCTCCACAAAAGGTCCAACGGCAACCTCCTTGGAGATATTTGGAGGTCAAGATTTTGGATCAAACGTTTCAGCATCAGGAGGTGCAATTCATGGATTCTATTAAGACTTTGAATGATGCTCAGAAATTGCTGGGTGTCATTGGTTGGTTGCGTCCTTATCTGGGACTGACCACAGAGCAGTTGTCCCCACTTTTTGACATCCTGAAGGGCGACTCTCAACTGGTTTCACCTCGGATGCTGACCCCTGAAGCACGGCGAGCGCTGCAGGAGGTGCAGCATGCTCTTTCTACTCATCAAGTACACCGAGGCCAGTGGAACAATGCATGATGGTCCGATCTCTTGCACATTCTGGAGTGGGTCTTTTTGCTGCATCAGCTCAAAAAGACAGCAACTACGGTGTTTGAGTTGTCCAACTGATACTCAAATGCCGTCAGCAATGCATGCAATTGATAGCAGTAGACGCCGCGAGAATTGCACTACCTGCAGAGCGGGAGTTCTTTGAAGGGGGCTTTGCTAATAACGTTCCCTTGCAAAGTGCACTGCTGGATTTTACAGGGCAAATTGTTTATCATCTGCCCAGCCATAAGCTACTGCATATGGCAAAGACACTTAAGTTGTCTTTGAGACCCAAACGTAGTCAGGTGTTGGTGCAAGGTCCTACCGTCTTTATGGATGGATCAGGCAAAACAGGGATGGCCATTGTTACCTGGGAGGATGAGTCTGGTTGGCAGTCGTTGGAAAGCCATGAGACAGGTTCTGCTCAGATAATTGAGCTAAAAGCAGTCGCAATGGCATTCCGACAACTTTCTCAGGTGCCTTTGAATTTGGTCACTGACTCTGCTTATGTTGCAGACATCACTCAGCGTCTGGATTGCTTGCTCCTGAAAGAGGTTGACAACGACGTCTTGTTTTGGCTGTTAAAGGCCCTTTGGTGTGCTATCCAAGACCGAGTTCATCCCTATTATGTGCTGCACATACAAAGTCACACAGATTTACCAGGTTTCCTGACAGAAACAGGGCTGATAGGCTGGCTAACCCTGCTTGGGTGGCACCTCAGCCTGACAAGATCGCACAGGCCCGGGCATCGCATGGCTTCTTTCATCAAAATGCACACACCCTGCAAAAGCAATTTCATCTAACAGCCAAAGAGGCTTGTGACATTGTCGCTTCTTGTGATGCTTGTCATGACCTTGCTGCACCTTTACCAGCGGAGGTGAACCCTAGGGGTTTGAAAGCCCTGCAGCTTTGACAGACAGATGTCACTCACATTGTAGAATCTGGCAGGTTTAAGTGTGTGCATATGTCTGTTGACACCTTTTCTTCCACCATGTGGGCAGCTGCTCACACGGGGGAGAAAGGCCATGATGTGATTGCCCATTGGAAAATGGCCTTTGCAATCTTGGGCATACCTTCTGCATTGAAAACTGACAATGGCCCTGCTTCTGTCTCTCAAAAGACGAGGCAGCTTTTACAGATGTGGGGAGTCTCACATACGTTTGGCACCCCCCATTCTCCAACAAATTGTCGAGCCATTGTCGAGCACGCTCATGGTACTTTGAAGCATGCTCTTAACAAACAGAAAAGGGGAATGGCTGAGGAAACACCACATAGCTGACTGGAGAAAGCTTTGTATACTATCAATCGCCTTACTGGGCCACAAGATTCCGATAATCCTGTTATTGTGAACCATTTCACTTCCTTACAGGCTGCAGATGAGAACACTCATGTCTTGAGCAAAAGTTTTCATATGGGACTTGAACACAAACAAGTGGGAAGGCTAGCATGAACTCATCATTTGGAGTCGTGGGTACGCTTGCGTCTCAACGAATACCGGGGAACGTTGGCTGCCTGAAAGGTGTGTCTGCCCTGACCTGCAACATGAGAGACAGGATGCAGCCGAGGCACAGCCTTCAAATGCTGACCAACATGACAATCACCAGCCAGATGGTCCCTGAACAAGCAGAGGATGAACTCTTTCTGTTTTCTTGGAATTGTTTTAAGCTGTTGGACATTGTTAGATGAGTTCTTTGGAATGTGTTAGAAATTATAAGTCTGGTGAATGGTGATGGGTTTTTTGTTATTATATTAGAATTAAGTTTGTTAGAAAAGCACCAGTGTGAAGATTTTCCTGGATACTTCGGGATGTCCACAGATCTCTAAGTGGTGTTTATTCTCCTTTGCTTAGGGCCCTGTGGAGGATTACAAACACTTCTCTTTCCTTTTCTTTTAAAACTAAAAGGGGAAATATCCTGTGGACATCATTGAAGGCCCAGGAAAAATTTGCTAGGCCTTTTCAGGCTCGGAGCTTCTTTCCTCTTTCTCATGCTGGGAAATCTTTCCCATGCTCTGACAGTTTCTTAGCTCCAGCCTGAGCCTTTCCCACGATGATAACATTCAGAAAAAACAGAAAGGAATTAATAATAAAGATAAAGCACTTGGTGTTGACTGAGAAACAATTCTCATGCTATGTGACAGCGTTTGTTTTTTTCTGTTGTCCAATGGACTGTTGTTCTGTTTGCAGCTTGCGAACCACACTATAAATGTAATTCGTGTTTTCAATAAATCGCTTCTTTAGCTACTAGCTCTGGAAGTCTTTGTTGTTATTTGCGTGACTTCTGGCGCACACAGCGACAATATCCCACAGTGGGAACCTCTTGCTTATTTGGAAATTAAGGAACTATGCTGCACGCTACAAAACATGGGCTGGGATCTCCCTACTTTGCTAAATCTATTACAGTCTATGTTGTTAACTTATTTTACGACCCCTCATGATTTAAATGGACTGGAGAATTACTATTTACCGGAGAATTATTACTGGAGAATTTACCATTAACCCAAACTCAGTGTGTCAGTTTTCATGCTCAGTGGAAAAAGGGGTTAGAAGCTTTGCTTCTGAAATCTGTGGGGCTCGCAAACCAGAGCGGACCACAGCCAGCCCCAGCCCAGCTGCCACAAGCAGCCTTCACTGGACCACTGCTGATCTACAACCCGCCACACCAGGGAGCGCTGGACTGGACCTAGCAACCTCCAACACAGAAACGTTACTTGATTCATCTTTTCATTTGCTTCCCACAGGAGTTTTCAGACCACCAGGGCAACATATGCGTAACACCCCAAATATGCTGGGTACAGCCTACATTAGAATAACGCCCCAAATGCCAATGTACCCTGACATTAAAAGGACAAGAGATAACACTTGTCAGTCTCATAGACACAGGGGGCTGAGTTACCGTTATCTCTCAAGCTAAATGGCCCCCACAATGGGCCCTTGCTGAAGTACCCCAAGTACTGGGGGAAGCAGTCTTAGCTGTCAAAGAAGCCACTTGATACAGATCAATGGCCCTAACGGACACCTCACCTCAGTCAAACCGTTAGTTCATATTTCCAGTTGCTTGCCTTTTACTCTATAGTTTTAACAAGTTTTTTTATTATTAAACTTTTGGTACAGCTATTTAGTAATTCAAGTTTAATTATTCTTCCTTGCCACATTTAAGTATATGGAAGGATTACAAATACAGTAAACAGTAGCTTACTCTTTGGAGTAAACTGAACCCTTAACTTTGTAAATGTTTGTATGCAAGGATCATACATACCCACTAACCTAACCAAGTACTTGTGCAAAACTTACTGGTTTAGCCTTCAATATTTATATCTCATTACTTTTATTAGGCCAGACTCAAATCTATCATTACAAGCATTCTTAAAAAAGCTGCAGCAGTTGAATTTCTACAGTAAATTCATGTTGCTACTATCTCAATACAGTTGTTTGCTTGCATGCTTAATTGCTGTATGACAAATTTTCAGTAACTTTTTGCAATGATAGAGTCAAAACAAATTAAGATTCTGTTAAGGTTAAGTACGGTTAATTTCAGTTAAGATTAAGTATTAGACTAAGCAAAGTTAAATTTAAGTGTTATTCAATTTAAGTACTATTATTTTCTTAAGTTCTTTTAAGACCAATTCAGTAATGTTAACACTAAGTTCTCTTAGGTGTACTTTTGTTATATCTAAGGAATGTTAAGTTTCAGTGAAATTAGTTTTCAGTTCTGTTAAAACATTTGTTTGAGTTGTAAAATACAATTCTTTTAATGTAGAGATGAAGTTTGCATGGAGCTAACTTCTGTTAAAATCTGTTCCTTTAAACTATGAGATACAGTTATTTCATTGTAGAGATAAGACAGAACCGATTAGTTAAGATATTTACTGCTTTCTTTTTTACTTTTTTACTTTAATGTCATATATGCATACATGTCTAAGAAAAGGTTACCTCAATTTATTAAGACAGTTACTACTGATATATTAATAATCCTGATTAAACTCATGATGTGAATTCACTGATTTTTTATAACAGGCATTATCCATACGATATTATTACTTTACTTATTTGCCATTTGTCTGTGGTATCATTGACTGTTTAATTGAAGATGTATTACAAGGCTGGCTACGTTACAAGCTTTCATATATGCTTGTACAGCTATCTAAAAGACATGTATAATTTTAAGAAACCTTCCTAACTACTAGTACTGAGAGGTTTTTAGAATATATTAGGGAGACTCTTCCAGTTAAGACCTGGACCCTGACCAAATTCTAACCTTACCTGGCTGGGAGGTATGCCAGGTGTTTTCTGCATCAAAATTATACTTAAGTTCATTTGGATTTGCTGAATTTGGACCTATAATAGCTGGAACCCTTTTTGGATTGAACCTGGAAAATCTTACACAGGAATGGTTCTCCAAGCCCTCACTCTAAAATAAGGCTTGCCAGTTACTGCAGACTCTGGGTGATGGTACAGTATTTAGGGAATTGACAATGCACTATTTTAAATCACCATTCTATCTTTCGTTTATTACTAATCGCGTGTATTATCTAATTTATTTTTGCTTGGTGTGCCTTTATTGTTTTGCCACTTTTTTTTGCTTTTCATGTTGCCTTCATGCTCAATAATGAGAGACACATTTTGTTAAAAAACAAAAGAAGGGGGAATATGGCCCCTCAAGAACATTTAAATAATGCAATATTTATACTAGAACTTTTGAAATTAAATTAAATTGAATTTAATCCCTGGCAGAGTGATACTGCTTTGAAGAGGCAATTGCAGAGGCAATTTCTAAAAGTTTCTATGTAAAGATCTTTAACTGAGTGTACAGTGATAAAGCCTAGCTGATTTACTAATCTAGGGAGAAGGTATGCATGTGTTTTATCACCATCAGGTCCAAAGTCATCCCCATGCCTGAACAAACATCAATCGCCTCCAAAAGAATGAGGCCCAGAGAAAAGAAAAATTACTTAATTGCCATCCAGCTCTTACACTGACCTCTGACGATTCCTGATTTCACCCTCTGGGGATGCCTGTGAGAAGAACCTCATCAGCAAGCACCTGTTTGACCTCCAAAAAACTTATGGACTCAGTGACTGGGTTAGAAATTTAGCTAAAATAGGGTTATATGTATGAGGCGTTATTTATTGTTATAGTTATTCCTTGTATTTTACAGTGTGTGAAAAAATTAACAGACAAGTCTCTTAAGAATGTATTTTTGGTTGAAAGGAATGGGGGAGATGTAGTAGCTGAGACAGAGAGTACTGTAGATTTAATTAGTATATGCAGTTTGATAATCAAGATGCCTTGGCAAGAGCCAACAGAGTTTGAAGATTACAAGAAGATTGGATCAAGATCAGCAACAGGAAAGAAGATTTAACTAAAATAGAAATGTAAAGTTTGTCTGTGTGATATTTAACTCAACGAATTTAGTCAAAAATTACTAGCTTTCCTAAAACTGGTATATAAGCATATGTAGCTCACAGTAAAATTCAGATTCTGATCATGAATCAGCAGTCCCCGTCTCTCTCTCAATCGTGGGGAGACTATGTGGGGAGACTAAATCAATAATTTCTTCTTCATATGCTTGCTAATATATTCGTAACAACCCGCTACAAACCTTAAATTTTTTGGAGGAAAATTTGGCTGAACTTGGCAGAAAAATTGCCAAACAAGCATTTCTGTATAGAAAACAATAGTCCTTGCGGAAAAATATGCATATGTAACTAATAAACGTCACTTGCAGAAATTTACATAATCCTCTCAAAATCAAATACAGTCATATTTAAGGTGGCAAGGTGACTGATAATCAGAGCACAAGGAAATTAATTTTACCCCAGGAACCAATTACAGACTAACTGAGCCAAGATAGGTTTCAAACAAAATACAAAAACCTGACAGTTATGCAACATTACTCACCAGACAACTAACCATGAAGACAACAAAGATCCAGTCTAAAATTATCATTACTGTAATTTCTGTCAGACAGTGCTTCCCTAAACATCTTTTAATTAAAAACTGCTCAAAGAAACAATTGCTAAAAAGAAGAATGAAGTAGCAACAAGTTTGTTGGCAAAGTTAAAATGCTAAGAAACTGGTAGAACCATGAAAGTTTTTCTTAAGACAGCACTGCTCAAATACACAAATATACAGCGTACCACCTTGGATTTCCTCAAATGGAGACAACCGGAACCTGATTGTCTATATACTGCGAGAAAACAAAATCAAATAAAAAACTTAAGGATGCCAGAACACCTATAGTGACTGATAAACAATAAATCCCCTCTCAGGTCCAACCCAAAGAAATTCCCCGCCTTTAGGAAAGCTACTGCAAAAAGATAATGTGCATTTCATCAGTAATTTCCAAATTAATTCAGAAAGGGGGGACACTTATATGTCATGCAGTGGTTGTGCTGTCCAAAATTGTCAAAGATGGCAGAATAACAGCAGTAATAGGACTGTGTGAAAGAAAGGAATCAAAATATTGCCAACTCCTGCTCCTCCACTAAGAAGTAGAAAGCTACCTGTGTAAAAGAAAAGGTAAAGTGATTAAAAAGAAATGACGCAGAAGAAGGTAAGAGAAAATACACAGGCAACATCATTGATGCATTGAAGGATCTACTGAAATAAGTGAAAACAAGATGTTGTATCAACTTAATGCCATCAACTGGCAAGTTTGCATCAGCCACAGGGACCTGTTAAGGATGAACAGTAAACCCAACAAGAACAAAGGTCAACACTTACTGAGGTGCTAAGGAAACAGTCCAACCTGAATTGTAAGCCTTGACAAAAAGATTAAAACACCCAGAGTGAGGGTCAGAAATACTCACAAATATATGACACCTAGCAAAAAGTGAGAGAAAATATTACAAGAGTCTCCTTCAAAGCTTGAGAGAAGCAACAAATGTCACAAAATACTTCAACACACAAGAGCAGAGAGGTCTCCAGAAAAAATGACCTAATTTTTATATAATGTTGAGCAGTAATGGACAAAATACACCATTTCTCAGATCCCAGCGAAGGAATGGAATGGAATAAATCATCCTATGGAACACAAAGAAATAGAATGAGAAACAACCTGCACCATAACCCAGTCCTGAAAGTCACGTGAAGCCAACATCTAATAATCCTTCAAAGGCCTCCTCTGATCAGTACAACAGCTTTGAACTGATTAATAGTTTGAAATTATGTAGGCAAGCTTCAATTCACCATGAACTTGGACATTTAAGGGTCTATAAACCAAAAAGGCATGCATCACCAGGGAGCAATGGTTTAAAAGCCTCATTCAATCCTCAAGCCTTTTTCTAAATTATCTGGTATTTTCTTTATAGAAGCTTTCTGGACTGCAAGCACAGCAAGCTCGGACTGTGTGAGCAAAAAAAGACTCCCAATCACTGCCCATATAACAAATGTTGCAAACCTGAAAGTTATCAGAAAAGAAAGGACTGCAACAGAAAGGTACCATAAAATTTAATTTTAAAAAAATAGTTCCCTTTTTTCTCCTAAGTACAATTACTACAGTTTTAGTGAAAAAAGTAATGAGGAGTTTAAATGAACCTAGACACAGGTAAATGGCTTAAAACCAAGAATTTATTTACTTTTTTAATCAAACATTGCCACTAATTTATTTTTAGAGGAGAGCTCAAGGATACAAAAACCTAGACTTTTTATGATTTCAAAGAAAAGAAGAAAATGAAGGTAATTGAAGCTAAAAATCATCCATACAATGATCAGAAGACTGTTCAGTTCCCCATGAAAAGTGCACACAATTAAAACTAGTTACCAAAAGTCAAGTTAAGAAGGTGGTTTTTTTCCAAAACAAAGTAGTACAAGAAGGGAGTAAATTTACATGCATGCAAGCAGAAATGTCAAAACAAAACTGAAATCACAAGTTGGTAAAGCAGCTGTTGCAATCACCATATTTAACTGGCACAGGACATTAAAAAAAAATAAATCTACATTCAAGCTGTAAAGTATAATTCTGGTCTCAAATGCTGTTTCTATTCCAGTATAAATAGCTGACAGACAGATCCACCAAAATCTCATGTAAACCTCTCAGAGCCTTTGAAAGAAAATGTATCAGATAAGTCCTTTATATTCTGATGAATTGTAGATATTATTTAAGTCTAGTAATCCATCACCCAAAATATCTGGAAAACACTGGGTACCTGCCACTGCCAAGAACAAATGGAAACACTATCTATAATCCTAAACTGGGTATTAGCTCTGTCACATATCTGGGCAGCCCCCTCAGCAGCCCAGCACTGCAAGGCAACAGCCTGATTCAGGTGCTCTCAGCGACTGCACAGAGTTGCGCTGGTGTCTGCCAGCTTCAGACAAACCTGAGCTTGGAACTGAAGGTGCCAGAGGTGCAATGCCAAAAGGAACAAGAGCTGATAGCTGCTCCAGCACAGCTCTCTTCCATGAAAATGAGTGATCTGGTTGCCTCGAGTGTTTCTGAAAAGTCTGCTGTAAAAAAAAAGATAAAACAGATGCTGTTCACAGTAAGAGGAGAATGAAATTCAAATGGATGAGAAGATATAAAAAATTCAAAATATTTAAGACTGCAGAGCTAATATTCACTCAAATCTTACAAATTTAAACTTCAATTATGTAAATTCTAGATTATTTCTTTGTATACTTGCCTACAAAGGATTTCCTACAATAGGATCATGGTTTTACTTCATTCATGCAGGAGACAAAATGTAAAAGGTGCAACAAAGACTAAGCCTGACAAAAAAAGTTTCAGCCTTTAGCTGCTAGATCTACTATCTTGTTTCTGTGGCTGAGGTATAATTAACTTTTAGTAAGCCACCTCCACCATGAAAACAGATAATCTTGAATTATTTTTCCATAAGCCTAGTTTTAGCTTTAAAAACCTTTCTAAAGCCTCTCAGTATTTTCAGAGGCTAAATCAGACTGGGAGGGCAATCACCTTTATGGATCCTCTCATTATTTTTGTCAAGTCTGCAGGTCTAATGCACTAATTGCTAGCATGTATAGAACAGGCTTTCTGAAGACATACGGCCAAGATCATTGCAAAGTCCATTCACAAGGTAAAAACCTCAGGCTTTTGAAAATTTCATTACATTAAATGAAATCTATGTAATCAGATGTAATCCCAAATTGTCAGTGGACACGGAATTGGCTGGATGGTGGCACTAAAAAGAACTGTGGCCAACAGTTCAATGTCCAAGTGGAGACCAGTGGTGTTCTGGGGTCACTACTGGGACTGGAGCTATTTGGTATCTTTGTCAGTGACAGGGACAGTGGATCAGGAGCCTTCTCAGCAAGTCGGCTGATGACAACACACTGTGTAGCATAGTCAACATGCTGGAGGGACGGATGCCATCCAGAGAGATCTAGGCAGGCTTGAAAAGTGGGCATGTACAAACCTCATGAAGTTCAACAAGATCAAGTACAAAGTCCTGCACCTGGATCAGGGCAATCCCAAACACCAACACAGGCTGGGAAGAGAATGGATTGACAGCAGCCCCAATGAGAAGGACTTGGGGGTGTTGGTTGAGGAAATGCTCAGCATGAGCCAGCAAAGCATACCTGTAGTCCAGAAAGCAAACCATGTTCTGGGCCACACCCAAAGCAATGTGGGCAGCCGGTCAAGGGAGAGGATTCTGCCCTTCTACTGCACTCTTGTGAGTTCCCACCTGGAGTACTGCATTCTGCTCTGGGACCTCCAACATAAGAGGGACATGGACTTACTGGAGAGGGTCTGAGGAGGGCTGTGAAAATGACCAGAGGGCTAGAACACTTCTCCTATGAAGACAGGCTGAGAGAATTGGGGTTGTTCAGCATTGAAAAAACTGTGGAGAGACCTTACAGAACTTTCCAGTACCTAAAGAACGCCTACAAGAGAGCCAGAGGGACACTTTACAAGGGCTTGCTACAAAGAAATTATTTATTGTGAGGGTGCACACACACAGGCTATCTAGAGAAGCTGTGGTTACCTTATCCCTGTAAGTGTTCAAGGCCACCTGGATGGAGCTCTGAGCAGACTGCCCCAATGGAAGGAGTCCCTGACCATGGCGGGGGCCTGGAAACAGGGGAGCTGTAAGGTCCCCAGCACTCACACCATCCCATGATTCTATGATTCTATAATAATTTTTTTTCCATCTCATGCCAAACAGGAGGGCACCTGCACAGATCCTCTTGCCTGTAGCTGAATCTGAGACGTACTTTATCAGAACAACACAGTGAAATTGCTGTGCCACTTCCACTGTTGATGACTCTCTGTGTTGGGTTGATGCAGCCAGAAATGTCTATTCTATCACCATCTATTGAAGCTGGGTGGGATAGTGATTTCCTTATCTCCATGGCACATATGAACTGCTAATGGACCATCTTTAAGACAAGGTGAGGCAATCATCTTTATCTTTTCCACAACCCATCCATCCCTCCAAGAAGATATCATCTTCTGCTGACCCATTAAGTCCTGCTGTATGACTGATAAAATTACATCATCCCATTGGGAGATGCTACAATCAGGGGGAGGAGCCAAGCCTTTCATAGTTAAAAACTGTGATTTTGAACAGCAAGTTATCCATCTTTCCACTGGATTCCAGAGAAACACCGGACCTTTCCACATCATCTCTGGACCTTCAGAGGAAAACTGCACCCTTCTACAGGACCACTGCTTCAGCTGAACCACATCTGCCACTGCAGGAGGACTGCAGCCACCATTTAACCAGACTGCTACCAACACCCTGACTGACAGGGTGTCAGGTTGTATTCTGACTCCGTCAGGGTTGGGATTGTTCTTTGTAATACTGCATTTCTATTTTGATTTTCCTAGTAAAGAACTGTTATTCCTAATTCCCCTATCCTTGCCTGAGAGCCCCTAATTTCAAAATTATAATATTAATTTGGAGGGAGGGGTTTTACATTCTCCATTTCAAACAGAAGTTTCTACCTTTATTGGCAGACACCTGTCCTTCAAACTAGGACAGATTTTGGTGCCCAACGTGTGGCTTGAAAGCATTGAGAGATAAAAGGAATAACAATTTTCGAATAACCTAATTTTTGTGTGTTGGATATAGAAACCTCTTTAGGTGGCATCATGTGGTCTAGCTTACCCTGGTTCTGGAAGCATGTGGTCGTGGCTATATTTCTCCCATTTGCAGGCCGTTATCTAAACATGGGCCCTGTAACTAAGGCTACTGTGTCTGTTATGCAGTTTGCTTTATGGGTTAATAAGGTGAGGAATTCATGGATTTTTAACTTCCTTTGGAAGGTGGGTACATGGATTCAGGGCTATCACATACCAACTGCATATTTTTGGGGTTACTTTAACAATGGCACCTACTGTGAGGAAATGACACCAGGGCAAATTTTCTCCCAACTCTTCCGCAAGTTTTTTGGGTCTACCCCAGCAGTTTTTGAAGGGTTCAGATCTCCTCTGAATGCTAATGATATCACACGGTGGCTGGTGTTGCTGATATGCCTGTTCTGTTTAGCATTCAGAGACAAAGGAATATTGGCTCGGATAAAAACCCTGATACCTTCCACAGGAAACAGAGGTGCTGCTCCAGAGCCTGACCCCTCCCCAGGGACTAGGGATGCTGCCCCAGAGCCTGAACCTGCCCCACATTCCACTGCAGAAAGGAACCATCCAGAGTGGGTGGGGGTTCTAGTGAAGGAGATAGGCCAGATGTTGAAGGAGCACTTTTCTCCAGCTGGGGAGGAACCCTCCCCCTGCCCTAAAAAGGGAGAGTTGGATGGTGCTGCAGTGGAACCCATAGATGTTACATCTGTCCAGGTTCCAGCTGAATGCAGGGGCAGTCACAGCCAGCAGCAGTCACCTCTGTGGAAACTAGAAAATCTAAAATGAAAACAAAGCACCTAGATAATAAGGATCAGCAAGAAAGGCACTCACAGCCAGCAGGGAAGCCAAAGGTTGAGATTGTCACCAAGTCCCTCTCATACGACAGTCTCCGTAATCTGCGAAAAGACATTGTATGATGGGGCCGTGAGGCTTTTACAACTAGGTTACTCTGGGTCTGGGACTTTATGGGAACAGATGTGCAACTAGATGGTGCTGAGGCCAGGAATTTAGGACCCTTGACCCAGGACTCCAGTGTGGATCAGGTATTTGTAAGGGAGCCAGGCCTCCTTCCTCTCTGGGACCGGCTTTTAATGAGTGTGAGAGAGAGGTGTGTTCACAGGAGAGAATGCAGAAGCACCACCATAGAATGCGCTTAAAGACCCTTGAGGAAGGGATCCAGCAGCTGAGAGAAGTGGCGATTTTAGAGATACTCTTTGGGAGGGGCAGACAGCACGACAATGACCCTGACAAGGTCAGGTGCACAGGGCACATGTTGTGGAATCTGGAAATCCTGGAGCAATCTCAATACACCACTTTCATTGCAATGATTAATGCCAATAAGATCCAAGAGACAATAGGTTCAGTTGCAAACAAGCTCAGAAATTTTGAGAGTATGAATGGCGCACTTCAGCCTCGTATCTCTGCTGTGGTCAAGAGCCTCCAAGAGGAGATGAAGGACGTGAGGGAGGAGGTGAGGAAGATCAGTGCAGCACCAGTACGAGTCACAGGCCCCAAAGTTAGAGCCCAATTCCCCCCAGCTAGGGAGAGAGGGTACACCTCATGAACTGATCTGTGGTTCTTTCTGCATGACCACGGGGAAGACATGGGAAAATGGAATGGGAAACCCACTTCTGTCCTGGCAACACGGGTGTGTCAACTCAGGGAGGGAAGCACTAACCACGGGAGCTCTACTAAAGTGAAGGCAGCTTCGACCTCCCATAACCAAGGTGCAGGATATTACAGAAGGGAAGATAATCTGTCAGACCCACTTGAAGGAACTTCTACTATGTATGCCCAGGAAGGAAATAATAACAACCAGGCCTAGAGGTGCCCTGCCTCTAGCCAGGGAGAGGCATGGGATGACAGAGAGTATTGGACAGTGTGGATCCGACGGCCTGGCACATCAGAGCCACAGAAATAGAGAGTGTTAGTTGATACTGGTTCACAATGCACCCTAATATCATCAGAACATGTGGAGGAAGAATCTGTCTCCATTGTTGGGGTAAGGGGGGATCAAAAGAATGGACTTGGCTGGAAGCTGAGGTGAGCGTGACAGGGAAGGGGTGGCAGAAACTTCCAATTGTAACAGGAGCACCACACATTCTAGGCATAGACTTCCGCAGGAATGGCTACTACAAAGACCCAAAGGGGTTCAGGTGGGCTTTTGTAATAGCTGCTGTAGCAACAGAGAGCATTAAGCAGTTGAACACCTTGCCCAGACTCAGAAAACCCATCTGCAGTGAGACTCCTGAAAGTGACAAAGCAACATGTACCAATTGCCACCTTGACAGTGCACCACCTGCAGTACCAGACAAATCAAGATGCTGTGATCCCCATGCACAAGATGATCCATGAGCTGGAGATCCAAGGGTTGGTCAGCAAAACCCATTCATTGTTCAACAGCGCCATCTGGCCTGTGCGCAAGCCTGACGGAGAATGGAGATTGGCTGTGGACTATTGTGCCTTGAATGAAGTGATTCCACTGCTGAGCGCTCCTGTGCCAGACATGCTGGAACTCCAGCACAAGCTGGAGTCCAAGGCAGAAAGGTGGTATGCCACCATTGACATTGCCAATGCATTCTTCTCCATTCCTTTGGCAGCAGAGTGCAGGCCTCAGTTTGCTTTCACCTGGAGGGGTGTGCAGTACACCTGGAACCGACTGCCCCAGGGGTGGAAACACAGCCCCACCATCTGCCACGGACTGATCCAGGCTGCACTGGAAAAGGGTGAGGCTCCAGAACATTTGCAGTACATCGATGACATCATCGTGTGCAGGAACACGGCAATGGAGGTATTTGAGAAGGAAAAGAAGATCATCCAGATTTTGCTGGGAGACGGCTTCGCCATTAAAAAGAGCAAAGTCAAAGGACCTGCCCAAGAGATCCAGTTCCTGGGAATGAAGTGGCAAGATGGACGGCGCCAGGTCCCCATTGAGGTCATCAATAAGATCACTGCAATGTCTCCACCAACAAGCAAAAAAGAAGCTTTTTAAGCTTTTGGAGAATGCACATCCCTGAGTATAGCCAGATTGTGAGCCCTCTCTACCTGGTCACCTACAAGAAGAACAATTTCCACTGGGGCCCTGAACAACAGCAAGCCTTTGCCCAGATTGAACAGGAGATCGCTCATGCGGAAGCCACTGGCCCAGTCAGGACGGGACCAGAGGTAAAGAATGTGCTTTACTCTGCAGCCCGGAACCATGGTCTGTCCCGGAGCCTTTGGCAGAAGGTGCCTGGTGAGACCTGAAGCCAACCTCTGGTATTCTGGAGCAGAAGTTAGAGAGGGTCTGAAGCCAATTACACTCCCACAGAGATGGAAATCTTGGCTGCCTATGAAGGAGTTTAAGCTGCCTCAGAGGTGATTGGCACGGAAGCACAACTTCTCCTGCCACCCTGACTGCCAGTGCTGGGGTGGATGTTTAAAGAAAAGGTTCCCTCTACCCACCATGCTACCGACGCCACATGGAATAAGTGGATTGCCCTCATCACACAGCATGCCCGTATTGGCAACCCGAATCGCCCTGGGATTTTGGAGATAATTACAAATTGGCCAGAAGGTCAAGATTTTGGTCTCGCCGACAAAAAGGAGCAGGAACAAGTGATCCAGGCCAAAGAAGCTCCACCATACTACCAAATGCCAGCAGATGAAACATGTTATGCTCTTTTTACCGATGTTTCCTGCTGCATCGTGGGGATGAACCGGAAGTGGAAAGCAGCCATATGAAGCCCCACACAACAGGCTGCACAAGCTACTGAAGGAGAAGGTGGATTAACTCAACTTGCTGAACTCAAAGCTGTTCAGCTGGCCTTGGACATTGCTGAAAGAGAGAAGTGGCCAATGCTCTACCTTTACATTGACTCCTGGATGGTAGCCAATGCTCTGTGGGGTTGGATGGAAAGGTGGAAAATGGCTAATTGGCAACGTAGAGGAAAACCAATCTGGGCTGCTGATGAGTGGAAAACATTACCACTTGGGTAGAGAAGTTACCCATGAAAGTCTGTCATGTAGATGCCCATGTTCCCAAGAGTCAGGCTAATGAAGATCACTGGCCTAACAAGCAGGTAGATCACGCTGCACAGATAGAGGTCTCAAAGATAAACTGGGAACACAAGGGAGAATTGTTCCTAGCTCGATGGGTCCACGATGCATGAGGTCATCAGGGCAGAGACGCCACCTACAAGTGGGCATGAGACTGAGGGGCAGATCTAACCATAGTCAGTATTTCTCAGGTTATCCATGACTGTGAGACATGTGCTGCCATCACCCAAGCCAAGTGGGTGAAGCCCTCTGGTATGGGGGGTGATGGTACAAATTTAAGTACAGAGCAGCCTGGCATATTGACTACATCACACTGCCTCAAACTCATCAAGGCAAGCGCTATGTGCTGACCATGGTGGTAGCCATCACTGGATGGTTGGAGACCTACCCGGTGCCCCACGCTACTGCTCAGAACACCATCCTGGGCCTGGAAAAGCAAGTCCTCTAGAAGCATGGCACCTCTGAGAGAATTGAGTCAGACAACGGGACCCATTTCAAGAACGAACTCATCAATGCATGGGCCAGAGAACATGGCATTGAATTGATATATCATATCCCTTACCATGCACCAGCTGCCGCGAAAGTTGAATGGTTCAATGGCCTACTCAACACTACCCTGAAGGTACTTGGTGGGGGAACCTTCAAGAACTGGGAAATAAACTTAGCAAAGCCGCCTGGATGGTCAACACCCGAGGGTCCATCAATCGAGCTGGTCCTGCCCAATCTGAACCCTTGCACACAGTGGACGGAGATAAAGTCCCTGTAGTACACATTAAAGGTATTTTTGGAAAGACTGTTTGGATTAGTCCCACCTGGGGCAAGGAGAAGCCCATCCGTGGGATTGTCTTTGCTCAGGGACCTGGTTACACTTGGTGGGTAATGCAGAAAGATAGGGAAACACATTGTGTACCGCAGGGAAACCTAATCTTAAGTGAAAACAGTATATAAAGTTTTCATTATACAGATGATAATAGAATAAAGGGTGGATAATGTGTTGGGTTGATGCGGCCAGAAATGTCTATTCTATCACCATCTGTAGAAACCAGGTGGGATAGTGATTTCCTATCTCCGTGGCACATACAAACTGCTAATGGACTATCTTTAAGACAGGGAGATGCAATCATCTTTATCTTTTCCACAACCCATCCATCCCTCCAGGAAGATATCATCTGCTGCCGACCCATTAAGACCTACTGTATGACTGATAAAATTACATCATCCCATTGGGAGATGCTACAATCAGGGGGAGGAGCCAAGCCTTTCCTACTTAGATAAAAAACTGAGATTTTGAACAGCAAGTTATCCATCTTTCCACTGGATTCCAGAGGAACACTGGACCTTCAGAGGAAAACTGCACCCTTCTACAGGACCACTGCTTCAGCTGAACCACATCTGCCACTGCAGGAGGACTGCAGCCACCATTTAACCAGACTGCTACCAACACCCTGACTGACAGGGTGTCAGGTTGTATTCTGACTCCGTCAGGGTTGGGATTGTTCTTTGTAATACTGTATATTAATTTTAATTTTCCAAGTAAAGAACTGTTATTCCTAATTCCCCTATCCTTGCCTGAGAGCCCCTTTATTTCAAAATTATAATAATAATTTGGAGGAAGGGGGTTTACATTCTCCATTTCAAACAGAAGCTTCTGCCTTTATTGGCAGACACCTGTCCTTCAAAGCAGGACAGCCCTCCCAAGGCCTACTTGCAGCCAAAGCATAAAATAAGGTGCATTATCTTTACATGAAGAAAATACAAAAAAGAAAAGTAGGAGGAGAGGCAAACACATTCTTCTAGTTTTATCTCTCCTGTGCAGAACACACTGAAAGCTCACACCAACAATTACTGCGACCCAGAAATGCATAGCAACCTTAAAAGCTCCCTTCAGCACCAAGATTTCTGATCCAACTCTGAAGAAGCAAATTCTAGGACAGCTCTCTATCACAACCATGTCATTGTCACACAGTAAATTTAAATCCCTGTGACGCTGAAAACCGTCCCTACAGTTCTCAAGTTAAAACAGCATTCTCTTCTAGAGACATCATAACTATTTTGCTGCTATTTTTTTCATTTTTTAACAAAATGGAATCCAAAGGAAAGGCCAAATATCTATCTTCTAAGTAGTCTTATTAGGCAATAATCCAACGTTTACTAAAAAGGTTTTGTTGGTTTTATTCTACAAATACTCCAAATTTTCAAAAAATACCTTCCATCTTTCAAAATTTACCAAAATCCAATTCTTCTTCAGATACTATTGCCATGTACAAATTTACACATAGAAAACAAGTCCACCTGATTCCAGAACAAATGCTGGTCTCTCGGCAGCAGCAGGTAAAATAGGAAAATAAAGCTATGACTATTGACTGGATTTTGCATCACATTTTAACATGCAGAACATGTATTTTGTAACAACCACTTTCAACTCTATTTTCACCAGTACTACAGTAAGATAAAAATCTTTCTTCTTTTTGAATAGATAAAAGCAGCTACTAGAATCTAGCATAGCATCACTACTTTAAAATTAACCCGACCATTCTGGGCATTTTTTTCTCAGGTGCAGTTATTTTCTCTACCAAAGCCCACATGTACTGGCGTCTTCTTACAAAGGTCATACCAAGCCTCATTAATAAAGAAAAGACACATACACAGCACCCTTAATAAACAGTAACATACAGAAAAATTAAACTCCTCATAAATATTCATTTTTGTTCACTCAAGAATAGCTTTTCTACTTGACTGCAGATAAATATTAGGCAATTTAAGAGAATTTCTGTGCATTAATGGAAGTTTAAGTAGAAGGCCCAAAACCAGAATCATGAAGTCTTTTCGATTTTCTGACTAACCTAGCCCTGCCCCCAAATGAAAGGAACTATAGTCTAGCTAGACTCTTCTAAAGTTATTGCATAAGAATCCCATTATTTCCATGAAATTTTCAGAATTTCCATATAGTTAGATCTGAAACTCAGCTCTGAATTGCCAGTGCAAGCACAGTGAAGTCCCAATTTTATCAGCATTTAAACTTCACTTCCTTACGTTTTCAATACCTTCGCAAAAACAGAAATAAAAATCAAACAATAACATAATTTTTCTTTTTAAGGATCATAACATATATCAAGACCCTAGGCATCCAGTCTCAAGTTAGTTCTCAATTTTAGATTATCTGAGGCTGCTTTATGGTGATGAAAAGCTTCAACATAATATAAAAATACATTTCTGTAACTGGAATTCAAATCTGCACTTTAATTAATATAATCGATGAAATGTTTCTGCTTTAAATAACTAGATTAATTTATAGTCTCTGTAGAGTTGTTGCATGTGACAATGCTAAGTCTATTAAATATTTACTTTCACTGTGTTGTAAGAGCTTATGTTATTATTTTTTAACTTTTATTTTTATATTAAACTTGTTAGATACTCAGAGAATTGCACAGCAGTACTTGCATAGCCAGTTATAGCTAATTTTTCTGACCTATTAATCCCCAATGTCTCACACAGATTACTTTTTTTTAATAATTGCTCTGGAAATATGAATGGTTGACATTTTCCTAAACTGGAGACTTTTTACTCAATGCAAAATAACTCCTCAGTCAATCATTCCAAATGGGAAATGACAGCTGCATAAACAAACATACAGCAAACTAACATCAAATAGCCACTTAGAAATCTAAGATGTTCTCTCACTGGGCTTTAGGCATCTCTCATATTTAAGGAATTTCCTGTGTGATGTACTAACCAAACACACCCACTCTGGCCTCAAAGGAATATCACAATCCATGCACTATGTTGAAGAGACACTCCTGATTTTTCTCACTTGCAGGGAATATAAAGTATGTAAATCAATAACTAGGGAGTAAGGAAATTGAAAAGAAACAGTCCTAGGCATCTCATGTTATGAAACAAACAGAAATTAGAAAAGTAAGGAAAAGCAGTCATATGTACAACATTAGTCAAATCCTGGGAAGAATAAAATATTAGACACATATGCAAAGTTGTCTGACATTAATCCTAACAGAAATGAAATTGCAGCTTAACTTACTGGTAAAGTTCCTGGTAAAGAGGCATCAAAGAAAGATACCAAAGAGTTGGGAGGTGCTGCAAACTGGACTTGGGAACCAGAGAAGAGTTTTGTGTTGGAACTGATCTGTGCATGAATTTCCAGACCCACAACTGGTATCCATGGAGCAAGGCTGAAAAGGAAAGAGGAGAAGGGAGAAACAATTTAAATACAGATGACATTAAAAGCCATGAAAACTCAGAAACAGAAGAATTAGGAACACTTAATTTATTTAAAAAAAATTAAACCATAATAGTAATAGCATTGTAAACAATGTTGCAAATACATCTATACTGGAATGGGAAAAGCTGTGCTGTGATATTGGAGAACAGAGGCTACGGGGACTATATGGCAGTGTTCATTATATGCAAAAAAGAATGTCATTCAAAAAAATGGAATGGTTTAAAACTTTTAACTTTTCCTTACATGAGAAATCTCAGAGAAATTAAAAAGGCACACTTGCATGCTGGATGAACCGTAATATGGTGGCCCACGAAATTCCTCAAATCATCATAAATAGGAATTACTTCTCAGGTAGTTCGACAACTCTCCAACAGAGAGGTGACATAATAAATTACGTATTCTCTATCAGATACACACTTGCATGCTGGGAAAGGTCGCTCTCCAGAGCAGTATTAGTAGAGTATTAGCATAAACATTAGTAATCTGGTAATAGAGAAATAATCATTTCAACTAGAGAGCTACTGTTCTCTGAATGTATTCCACAGAATAAAGCTTCTCCATATCATCTAAAAAGTAATTGCAATTCTTACATCCTTAACCTTTATATGGGTAAGAGAAAAAGTCACCTTTACAGTATGAATTGATTGACAGTTTCCGTAAATAATTATCTGGCCTTGTACAAATGAAGTGCACAAATTGTATTTCACTGATGAAATCACATTTTTGTGGCAGAATACTTCAGCAGTATGAGTACCCAGATAGCTATAGGAGATAAGCAACCTATGGAAAAACATCAAACAAATATATCAAGTACAGTATTCCTTCCAAAGGTGAACATTTTATATTGCCAAGGTTTTAGTTCACCATCTGCCCTCCAACAGCTGAGGACATCCATACAAACACCAAACTACTGATGCAGATGCCACTTATATTGATGCTTTAGGAAGAAGAATATTATCATGAAAGATTAAGGTTCAGATATTTAAAGGAGTTAATACATTTTCCTTCACTGAAATAGTATTATTCTTCAGTATTTTCAACTGCTCATACAAATGCCTCAAGGTTTAAGAAACAGTGTAGGCTTTCTTTTACATTTTGGAGGCAAATCTGTTTGTTTCCTGTGTTCTTCAGAAATGCCTTTCAGTCATACTATGGCATTAAAAATTACACCAGGCTTTGCTTAATCAGTGTGTTGGCTTACACTCAGAGAAAAAGGTACGTGCACCAGTCAGTCCTTCAATCCTACTAACAACACTGATGAGGCACCTGGAGCTTCTTGCCGTGTTTATTCATGGATTATGCTCTAAAGAATTAGCAGCACACTTCTTCCCCTGTCTACACAACTTTCTTGAAGTGATCAGCTGTGCAGAAACCAGAGAATGGGAGAACTTGCTCAGGTCATGACTTTCAGTTACAGTAGAAATAAAATACTCTGTTTCAGGCACACCGCCCAGATCTCACAATACTCTAGTGGAAGAGAAAGCCTCTTTTGGAACTAGAATAACCCTCGAAAACGCGCTCATTAAAGCTGGCGCAGTCCATGCTGTTGATTCCCGGCACACAGCTGAGCTCTCAGGCTTCCCGAGCAGCGGCCTCTTACGGCAGCCAAGCGCGTCAGAGGGTCACAGACCCGCTATCGCGGCAGCGGGGAGGGGTGCGAAAGAAACGCGTGCTGAGCAGACGCTGCCTGCAGCAATACCTGACACAGCTCAGAAGCCGGAATTTACACTGGGCTCTGCTGCACTCACCGCCGCTCCTGCACCCAAGCCTGGAGACACAGACCCGGCTCCGCCCCGAGAGCGCGATAATCCAGGGCAGAACCAGCACTACCGGCCCCTCTCCCCGCGCCATACCAGCACCGTACCCGCTCTTCCCCGCCGTCACTGCTCTACCTCTCGCGTTACAGGCGACAGCCCCCTGCCCGCGGGGAAAATGACGGGACCCAGGCCCTGGCCACCTCGCGCAGCGCTGCCGAGCTCGGCGCCAGACCCCGCCGCAGCCCGCCACCGCCATAGCCGCCATGGCCGCCATTGCCCCGCTAGCGCCTGCCAGGCGCCCGCAGCGCCCCCTGGGAAATAAAGTCCGTGATGGCCGCGCGGAGCGCGGGTTGAGAGGCCGGACTACAACTCCCGTCAAGCCGCTGGTCGTGGCGCCGGCCCCGCCCCCCCGGCGAGACCTGAGTCCGCAGGTGCTCTACATATCCCGGGACTACTGGAGTGAGGAATAGGGGTTGCTGCTTGGCTGTTGTTCAAAACGTTGTTAGGAGGCTCAGGTCCTCAAAGTGGGTTGAATGTGGCTTTCTTCTGGGCTCACGCTGACACAAAACCAGCTGCTGTTTTATCAGAGGCCGTTTGCAAGCCTTGGGCATCAAATGCAGTACCAGGCGGTTGAGGATCTTGGAGCTTAACTTCTCATACGTAGAGCAGCAAAGTTGTCTCGGCAGGGCCTGGGGATGTTCTATGGTAATAAAGGTAATATTCCCTGCCTTGTCCAGGGCATATGCAAACATTTTTAATGTTTACATAGCTACATTGAACAGTTAACGAAATTAATGACATTCCATCCCAAGCCACAGGCGTGTGGAGCTTAAATGTGAATGAACATGAGCTGTTGTTGTTTATGTCATCTGTACTCTATGTCAGCGACTGCCAAGAGAAGCTGATCAGTTACACATATAATAGTGAGGCTGATTTATTCCAGCAAAGGATAGTGGTGCACACAGGCACTTGAAAGTATCTTGGAACCTTTACAACCTCGTGTCTTCCCATGATCCAGTATGAGATGCTAAATGGTTCTGAATGATGCAGAAGATAATTTACCCAAGTAAGAAAATGTCTTATAAATAATGTTTTGTTGCCCTAATTTTCTGATGCTTATATTTTCAATAAATTACCTTAAAGTAAGAAAGAGGAAGAAGAAGAGCCAGTTAAGGGATCCCTTCAGCAGACACTGATCTGTAGTTACTTGTACAATATATCTTGTTTTAATTTGTCACATTCATTTTCTTGGGAAATATCCTTCCCTTGTACAACAACGAGTGACCAAGAAAAAATTCCTTTCCAATAGAGAACTGACCACAGATCATCTTGTACATGTTGTGGAGATGGAAAGAACCTTAGAGTGGCCTTTTTCCTTCTGTCCTGTAGGAAACTTCTTCACATATTAGGTAAACTAATATAAAGCCTGTGTGGTAGTCTTTAAGCCAATGAAATATTTAAGAACCTTTGATAATTCTGGTTTGAGGAAAATCTGATTTTGATTTGGATTTAGCAGGGGCCTATGCAATGTCTTGTGATGAAAAATCCTTTTCAGACTGGAGCTTTAGTACATGGTTTTTATTTCCGCAAAAAATTTATTCTCTTTACGATTGTCCTCCATGAACTCTGGATTTAGTTGTTATTTGATACTACACAGGGATTGGCTGGTCATTTCAACCCAGCTGTCAGGATAGGTTGTAAATATAGCTCTGAAGTGTTTCTACTGGTTTAAAAATTGTAAATTTCAGATTATTTGATTTTCTTTTAAGCCTGTTATCCTGATGTAATAGAAGATTTCATAAATAGTAGCTAAGAAGTTAAAACCTAATGAATATTAAAATCACGTTACTTAAAGCCTTACTCTGCCTTAATTGCACCGACTTCTGCCCTTTGCACATATTATTTAGAAGGGAGTAGACAGCAAAACAACACAAAAATGTTGAAATCCATCCCAAACCATTCCTCTGGAATTTTAGCTGTATTAGGTGCAGTCTTACAGAGAGAGGAAGACTGGGAAGTGCCATTGTTTGTGATTTAAATTGTCTCAATGTTATTTTAATTCCTTTCTCAGAAAGAAATTCTATTAGAAGAACCTTTGCCTTTGCAGCCTTTTGCCCGTAATTGAGTAAGTAATAAATGAAAGCCCACACTTCCACATACAGGAAGCTGGTAAATCTCAGGGAATAATTGCCTTTCCCAGTAGCTACTTTGAGGTGAGAAAGACTACATATTTGTTCGCAGTGTGTTTATAGATCATGCTGTGGCTTGGAATAGGAAAATAGACCTGCATAAAGATTTGTGCTACGATATTTCAATACTATGTAGATTCATATCTTGGAGAGAGTAGGCCCAGAGGATGGTTTGCTCTGTCTCATTACTGTAGGAATTCAACTAATGTCTGAGAGGAAATTGGAATTTTGTAGAGAGCAAAAACCCAACAGCATATCATTTAAGCCATAAACAAGCAGTCTCTTCCATTTATTTGAAAGAAGATGCCTCTGAATTTTAGTTTCTAGGGTGTGAGCTCTAAAATCTGTTTTCTTGCAAGTCAGCACACCTACTTACTCTTTTTGTGGACTGTGAAGTCTCCTTTTGGTATAGCAGGGAATGGGATATTCAGACTGGGGTCTTTGCTAGATCCTTCACAGGCTGTCTGCAGTGTCTTATTTCATGTGAAATAAAGAACAGACAGGAATCTCTGCTAGATTTTGAAGCAGAGGTTGTGACTTTTAGAAGAGATCCATAGTCTATCAAAAAATCAGATGTTGGCCTACAGGGAAAAGTAATGAAGCAGATTGCTGAGTTTTGAAGCTTACTATGGTAGGGGATGTTTTCAAACTTTTATGCCCCTAGGATCACCTGAATACCTTGAAAGACTTTTTTTTTTTTTTTTTTTTTTCCTTGCTCTGCAGGTATCAAGAGAGAAATTTTCTTTTTTTCCTTCAACTTTGAACTAATAGTGACAACAAACGATTTCAGTCTGGAATATGGATTCCACTTGTCTGTCTTTCAGCAATGGGACATGGCAAATACAAAAATATGTACTTGATCTTGAGGATTGGGAAAGGATATTTTTATTGACCAGAGGAAAGAGTATTTAAGGACCTAACAGAGCTGCCTTGTATGATCTGCTGGCCATTTGTGTATGCATGCATGCATGCAGTGATAGATTGGATAATATGAACAGCCTCATGGTTTGAGGGTTCTTGTATCAAAGTGCCATTGATTTCCTAATTGGGACATAGTATCATTTTATTTTATTTACCAAAATTGTTCTAACTCATGAGGTGAAAAAGAAGTGCCAGACTTGGCTAGGAAATAAAACACCACAAAAATACGTATGTGCAAGCAATTTCTATAAACAGTAATGAAAACATGTAAGTTACATATAGGTCCTGGTGTAGAAGGTGAATTCACTGTTCTGCAAAGGCTGTGCTGTTGAAGAGAACCGGTATTCTTGGTTCAGCCATGAGGAGCCTGTGTATTACCACTTTTCTGTACTGATTTCACCTGGTGTGTCTTGCCTGGAAGTGTTGCACTGAGCATTGGTTACACCTGTGATTTTAATCAGCTGCTGGCAACTCTGGAAACTCTCACTTAGCTGCACAGTACAGTCCTTGGTCTTGGGACCCTGAGCTGGAAGTGAAGTAGTTTCTGGGCTTGTTTTAGCTGAGGTCCATGTAAACCCATTTGGCAGAGGCGGTGTTTGAGGAGGTCCAGTGCCACTAACCTTGTCTGAGGGGGAGTAGCACCCTAATCTTATTGTTTAATAAATTAAATCCTTTTTTTTTCCTGTGTGAAGTTCCACTATTATAGGCCTAAGAGGATTTCCTAGCATATCACTTCTATCTTGGTATTGCACCTTGTTTAAGTTGTTGGAAAATCTACTTTATGAGCCTATGCTACCTTTAGTATGACTCCTAGTTGCCTAGGGATTATTTTTTTTTAGTTGAAAATCAGTATGATTTACCTACAGGGTGATCATTCTATTAGATTTGAACCTGCTCAATGCACAGTATTTTCTAAATGTTTGAGTTATAATTCTGGAACTATGTCAGATTTATATTTAGATATAGTTCAGTCTATAAGGAATATGTTATAGTGGTTTGCTTTTATGGTATATTTTCCAAGTAATGGAAGCTGTATTTGGAAACAGCAGACTAGGCTAAATCTGTATTAAAGTCAAATAAACTTATTTTGTGGACTGTCTGTGATGATTATGCATAAGGAAGTGACTGATAATATTTCAGCTGCTCTAAATTTTACTAGTATGTTTTCTTCAATTGTATTGGTATCCACAAGAAAACCTTCAAAATGTCTTTATAGCCTTTGTTTTTTTACTTTGGTCCATTTAGAACAAGGAAGAATGTTGGGTTGAGCAGGAAAAAGAGTTCTGCCTAAGGCCATGGGAAAAATCATGGTGAGTAGAAATTCACCCACATTGCCCCCTGGGAGTTCTTATGTTAATGTTTCTAGTAAATTCTTTGCTTTTCCTGTTACTATATAAATGGTGCATTGTTTTACATATTCAAATTAAAGATGAGCGAACATGGTGGGATGTTCCTCCCAATCACCCTATCTATAAAAACAAAAGCATGCAGTGTAATTACACCTTACCCGTTCTTTCTTGGTCCAGTGATTCCCCATTACAGCTACCATCAGGAATGTTTTTTATCTGTGGGGACAGAGCATGGCCTGTCATTCCATCTCATATCAAGGGCAGACCATGTAGCTTGGGGAGATTTATCATGCTAATACCCAACATTATAATGATCAAAAGCAAAAAGATTAGGCAAAAAAGTTCTATTCATTAATTTGAAGAAGATTGTTATGACAAAATTGACTTTTGGAATTTTGGCCAAATAGTAGCAGCATCCACTTTGGCCACTTGGGATGCTGCAGCAAATGCATTGAGAATGCTACATCTAAGGCATTGAGTGAGCTACTGATGGATGTGGACAGCATTAGGCATGCCACCTTACAGAACAGGGCTGCTCTAGATTTCCTACTCCTAGCCCAAGGACGGCTGTGAGGACTTTGAGGGCATGCGCTGCATTAACCTCTCTGACCACAGCTAGTCTATCCACCACAGCATCTGGGTTCTTAAGGAGTCCAGAAACTTCAGAAGGAAGACAGAAAGGACTGGATCGACAGACTCTTCAAGGGTTCAAGTTGGCCAAAGTGGACGTTGTCTTTAATCAAGATGGGACTGTAATTCTTGTTGTTGTTATAGTTGTAATAGTGTTGTTGCCTTGTTTGTTGAGTTGTGTGTTGAGAGTTTTTGGGAGTTCTATGTTCTTATTAGAAAAACAAAAAGGGGGAGATATTGGGGTTGAGCAGGACAAAGAGTTCCGCCTAAGGCCCTGGGAAAAATCCCTGCAGTCACAGGGAGTGGAAGTTTGGCTGCATTGCCCCCAGGAGCTGTTATTGTTTCTAGTAAGTTCTTTGCTTTTCCTGTTACCATTGGTTAGAAAATGAAGCATTGTTTTACGTATTCATAATCCCCAGTTTTCATTGGACCCTCATCCTCAGATTCTGCCCCTAACCTACCTTTTAAAGTTACTGTTTCACCCTGGCCCTTGCCCTTTCATGTGCACCCTACATTGAGCTTGCGTTCTCTTTATTAAAGTTCTTCTGTTTTGGGTCACTGAATTGTGCCCATCACTTTTCTATTTGCCACCTTCAGACTTTTGCTGATTCTGAGGTAGCACCTGGCCATACCATTCAGGCCTGGGCTGCTACAGAAGAATAGAGGGAAAAGCATGTAGAAATGAGACTATTTTTTTCTTATGTTTCATTTGCATTGCATTTTTGTGTAATGTTCTTCTGCTTATAATTTTCAGCTGAAATTTTCAAAGAGCTGTTATGTCTGAGGCCTGTTACTTCCTAAATAAGGAGCCATAACTCTTGTTGCAGGCTCTCTATTACTTTATATATATATATATATATACACAAAAGTAATGGAACATTTCAGCAGCATATAGTTTCACATAAGTGATACTCAAACAAGAACTTTCATATTCTCAGTTATAAGATTCCAGCTGATGGTCCAAAATAGACACAATGATCTATGCTAAATTTGTTAAAGAAGAAAAAATTTAGCTGAACAGTCGACTTGGGAATATGCATCAAAGTGTTTTCCCTGAATAAAAGATGGTATTAAAATCAACAAAGCCTTCAATTATTATTGATTTCCCACTAATAAATTGAAGAAATAGTTTGAAGGAGTTGTCAAGCAACGTAATGCTGGGAGTAAACTAGTTATGATAATGTCATTAGTTTAGCTTAAAATTAGGTTTTTTTAATCAAAACCAATCTAAAGATAGTCTGAAATGTTAAATTCTGTAAAGTTGCTGCTTATAAGAGAAGGATTTGTTTAAAATATGAGATTGCTAGTAGGTTGAAGCCAATTTGAAAAGGTGTTATTTAAAATAATTTATTCCACAACTTAGCATGATGCTTCTAAGGGTGGCCTTTTTTGTTCTTAATGCTAAGGATTGGTTTTAAATGTCTAAGGCAATAAGGATGTGAATTAAAACTGTTGTCTAGATGGAAGTTTGTGATTTATTACTTAGTAAAAAAACATCAGAAGTATAAATGAAGGAAAATAGTGCAGATAACGTTTCAAAGGCTTTGAATAAAGTTGCAGATCCTGAAGTGAGACAGCTTTATCTTTTCCCTATGTAGGAACAGAGACTTCTGTTTTACTTATTTAGGGTTGATTTAGGAGTTAGCTAGTTATTTTTAAAACTTCCTGTATATTCCTTGCCTTCAAATGTATACAACTGAATATTGTCTTATGTATAACCCAGGTAGGCTTGAAGAACACAGATTGAAACTTTTGTTTGCTGGATATAATGTTTTCACTCTGGATCACAAATTTTTCTTTCTTTAATTGCATAGTTGCGCTGCTGCCTTCATCTTCACACGGTGCCTAGTGGCAGTCAAAGCAAAATCTGATTTATATTCTTCTTTTTAGTAATTAGTTGTAGCTGCTGGGGCTAGGGTGGTTCTAGTTTCGGGCTGCTACAGGCTACGGACAGCTCTGAGGGCCCCCGAGGCAGATGGTCAGCTCCTCAGTTAGCTAGGAATGTGACCTCGGGAATCGCCGTGGAGGTTCCAAAGGTAGCTTTATTTCTTTGAAGGGTTCTACCAGCAAAATCCAGATACATAGCAAGGGGTTTTTATAGGTTTTAGGGGGATTGGGATTCTAACCAGTAAAATTATAAGTTGAGAGCTATCCAATTACTTTGAGATTCTAGGTGAGAATTTAATAAAGTTAAAGACCACTAGAAATCCTAAATGATAAAAGGGACTTCAGTAGGGAGAGGGAGCATTTCTCATGAAAGGTTTCATTGTCTCAGGGTATGAGATCCCAGGGGCCCTTTTTGGGGATAGTTGTATCCTCCACAATTAGAGACAAGAATGTTCATGATGTGTCTTTGACTTTTTCCCCCTCTGTACTGTATTTATACCATACCTATGTGCTTGGCAACTTTTCTTACAGTGAAATAAACAATGTAAACATTACTTCTTCCTGAGAATGAAAAGAGAATGGCAGCGCCCTTGAAATTAAATATCCATCTCACAATTTGATGCAGTTTTGGGTTGGTTTTGGAGTTTTTATGAGGTTTTGGAGGTTTTTTCCCCCTTTCCCTTTCCTGGAAGACTTATTGGTTTTGCATCCAAATTATTATTTCTCCATGGACCTGGTAAAGGTAGTGTGTTAGTAACAGGCATTAACCGAGAGCTTCCAAGTGGAGACGCATTGTGACAACCTGGAGAAATTAAGAGTCTTTTGGTATAAAACAGGCCAGAAGCAGTACAAATATATTTTCTGTTTTGTTACTTGTGTATCTAGTGTCTTAATGGAAAGTACTGCCAAAAAATTCAAATCAAGGGTTTCCTCTTGAGTCATTTATGCTGTCCTTCATCTTTCTGTGGTGCCATCAGTTCACATTGACTGGTGTGAACTGCTACTTACCAGTAACTATAGCTGATGTGAAATAGGCTGATAACTAAGAGCCCTTTTATTTAATTATGAACTTCACTTGGGAGTTGTCCCTTTTGTTGAACTTGACCTGAGTTATCCCTTGCTCATGGGATAAGTTGGCCCATTGAAGACTCTTGGTGTTTTGTACATGTTATATCACAGTTTGTTTTCCAACTTATTCTTTGAAAAAAAATATGAATAATTGCGCAGTCTTGTGGATAACAGGCGTTTTAAAGTCCTGTACCAGTGTATAAAATACACTGATAATAGAATACCTATTTTAATATTATTTTAAAGGTAAGGGAGATAATTAAGTGCTGCTATTTGGTTTGGTTTTGTTGTTCAAGTGGTTTTTTGTGCGGGGAAGAAGTTGGGGCTTGGGATCATTTGATTTTATGTGAAGTTTGTCCTGTATGTAGGGTTGTTTTTTTTTGTTTTGTTTTGTTTTTTGTTTGGGGGGTGACGGTTTTATTGTGTGTGGCTTTTTTTTTTTTTTTTTTTTTTTTACTAGATTCTTCCATTTTGGTAGTGAAATTTTCTCTACAGAAACTTTTATTAGCTGGTCAATCAGCAACTTCTTGGGAAGTTCTTCAGCTAGTGGTTTCATCATCTTAGATTAGATTAAACTCTTCCATTATGGAAGTGAGATTCTCTCTGTAGGAAGTTCTATTAGTCAATCAATCGGTAACTGCTTTGGAGCTAAGCTGCTTCAGCTTCAATAGTTGATTGGTAAATTGCAGTCTGAAGCCAGAATGTAAGAGCTGTTGTGTGCTTTGCTCATACTGGGACAATGGCTCATTAAGTTTTAATACATTGGATAATCTTTGGAGTGTGTATTTCCTCCTTGCTTTGTCCAGGATATCAGCATATACAGAGAATTCACAGCAGCACGGGATACTTAGACTGTGTCAAAGGACTGCTTCTACAGGACTTGTTCAAACAGAACTCTGGGGGATTTGAGTGAGAGTTTGTGTTTACACCTCAAACCACTGCTAAAGCAAACCCAAAGAAGATAGCATGTGTTAGATAATTGCAATAACAACTTTGGCAAAGGAACTTTAGTAACCAACCTTTCCAGCTTTGCCATATGTTCTTCTCTTTCCTTTCTAGATGATAGCATTTTAATAAGGTAGCATAGCTTTCTTTCTAGAAGTATTTTCTTTCTACTGATGCTCACAACAGTGGCCTAAACTAGTCATAATGGCATAAGAATACATTGCTGACTTTTGTTCTAACAATGCTTTTTATCTCTCTTCTGATGTTTTCTGCTACTGTGTAGATTAAAGCAATGTATGAGTGATGGCATAGGAAGCCTTTTTCATCAGGGTAGTATCTGTAGGAGAAGGGATACTCTGCCCAGTCATGAGACAATTCTTGTGTTTTTACTGCGTGTAAAGAAGAATCTTTCTGCTGGGCCAGGCTTGCAGTAGCAACCATGAAGGTTATGTGATGTACCTTTGGCCTCAAAGACACACTTTGGATTATGGCTTCCTGTGTTACTAAGGTGGAAATTCAATGACACCTGATTCTGAATAGATATGCAACTGCCATATGCATGACTGAAAAATATATATCTGTGCATCAACACATTCTATTTTTCCAATTATTATCTCCTGTCTTGTGGTACTAGATGGGAACTGTCTAGTTCATTCCAGTTCATGGGAGCATTTTATTTACTTCTATATGGGTTATGCAAAGCTTGCTGTTTCTTTTAGGTCCTAGGAGGGAGAGATTTTTACTTTCTCTTGGACTCTTCTTTCTTAAAGCATGTCTAGTTTTATGTTTTGGGGGCTTTTTGTTGTTGTTGTTTGTTTTTTTTTTCCTTACAGTCTTTTGAAATATAGACACTTGCTTATGTGTCTTACTTCTGATTATGTTTACTTGGTCTTTCCCAGTCTCCATCTGTTTAATTTTAAATCCACTTTTATTGTTACACACAGAAAACAAACATTTGCCTTTAGCGAGGATGACTTTACTCTTACAAGGAGAAGAAAGAAAGAGAATTTTCATAAAAAATATAGTCAGTGTATCTGCTAACCTCTTCAGAACTGAACAAAAATGGATTTGTTGTCTCTTTTACCAGAATGCTTGAAAGGTTTTCAAATGCATGATAGCTGCTTAGTAAATAATCAGCATATTGTAAATATATCTTTTAAAGGCCAAGGAGTAGCATAAATACTCTTTCAGCTTGTGGATGATATAAAACATTTCTATTTGGATCATGTATAGAGTAATTACTTTTGACAAGTTAATTTTGCAAGTGTCCAATTAAGCTATTAATTCATAGCTTATCTCTTCACAGTGTGGCTGTATTCACTTAGCTGTTCAGGTTTAAATTTCTATTTTGCATTTAAATATGGATCCAAATTCGTGGAACGTGAATGCATTGAAACGGAAATTCAACGGAAACACATTGAGTGTTTGAACCCCTCCCCCCCAAATCACATCATAAGATTGACTTTAAATCAAGAGGGCTGTAAGGCTATATTTTTTCTTTTTCTATACTTTTCAAGTAGTAGTAAATGTTTGTTAATTACTTGGCTTTTATTTTTCCTAAACTTTTAAGATTTATAGGCTCAGTTTTTCTTTAAACTCACTTTAATTCACAATATAAAGTCAAATTTAGGGGTATAATTTCTCATGAAGTTACCAAACTTCCAACTAAAGTCTCAAAGCTAGGACTTTAAAATGTAATACCAAATATCCAAAGGTAGCTGAGAATTACAAGATAACTAACTCTTATGGATGTTATAAAGTACGTATGATGGGAGTGTAGAGAATTGAATCTTTAAGATCCCAGGATGGCACTAGGTATTTTCACTTGATAATGGAAGCTGTTGATTTAATGCTCTTGATAGAAGTGGAAATAAACTAAGTCAGGAGCTTGCTGTGATTATTCAAGTGGTTCAAGGGCATCTGTAACCTGCTTCAATCGGTCAGATGTCTGGATTTTAAGAATGAACTAATAAAGTGCATTAAAGATGGGATTGGGCCTCTAGAAGCTTGTAAAAAAGAACCTTAAAAAATTAGTATCTAATGCTTATCCTCTGAGTGAATAGAGCAGGATTAGGAAACTGCTACATGATTAATCAAGCTAGAGTTTATACCAACCTGTAAACTCGAGGGACCAAATTTACTAGGCAGGTAATTTATCTGCCCTGGAATTAGTAAGGCAAATTCAACAAGTTTTATGATAGTGATGGCAGAGAGTGTTTCTTCTTGCCATCCATCCTACAAACAGAGATGTTTGTAGTAATAATGGAACTGGGTCAGAACATAGCTGAACCTTTATAGTTCTTTGCTGCTACTCAGAAGTCGGTTGCTATTCCATTTGGGGGGAGAATAGAGAAAAGCATTATCATCATAGTAATGATGAAAACTGGGAATAATTGCACTGGACTTCCTGCCTCTTCCATCCATTCTTGCAAGTCAACTGTCCTAAACTGAGAGCATCTTTTGAGTGATACACGCACAGACATCCTCACAAACTCTCCTGGCTGAAGTTCACATGGACACTTACACACAGACTTGAGTACTTCTGGCCCTTTGCAAAGGAGAGCAAACACAACTCAAGAGACCTAAGGAATCTGAAGGGCCCAGGGAAATTTTTAAACCTGGTGCTTCTTCCCTGCAAAACTAATTACCAAAACACAATTTCTCTAATACAATAACAAAAACTTGCCATGATTCACCAGATCTATTATTCCTAATACATTCCAGAAAACCTGTCTAACGATGTCTCAGTGGCTTAAAAACAGTTCCAACATAAACAGATGAATGTTCACCCTCTCTTTGTAGAGGGACCATCCGGCTGGTGATCGGCATGTTGATCAGCATTCGAAGGCTGTGCATTGGCTACATTCTTTCTCTGATGTCGCAGGTCAGGGCAGACGCATCTTGCAGGTAGCTAGCGTACCCCGGTATCCATTGAGATGCAAGCGTACCCGCGACCCCAAACGATAAGTTCATGTGGGCCTTCCCACTTGTTTGTGGTCAAGTCCCATATAAAGACCTTCGCTCGAGGCAGGCGTGTCTCATCTGCAGCCTGTAACGAGGTGAAGTGATTCACAATAACAGGATTATTGGAATCCTGTGGCACAGTAAAGATGATTGATGGTATACAAAGCTTTTTCCAATCAGCTATGTGGTGTTTCCTCAGCCACTCCCCTTTTCTGTTTGTCAAGAACATGCTTCAAAGTACCATGAGTGTGTTTGACAATGGCCTGACTTGTTTGAGAATGGGGGGTGCCAAACTTATGTGAGACTCCCCACATCTGCAAAAGCTGCCTTGTCTTTTGAGAGACGTAAGCAAAGCCATTGTCAGTCTTCACAGCAGAAGGTATGCCCAAGATTGCAAAGGCCATTTTCCAATGGGCAACCGCATCACAATCTTTCTCCCCAGTGTGAGCAGCTGCCCACATGGTGGAAGAAAAGGTGTCATGTACATACTTAAACCTGACAAATTCTGCAATGTGAGCGGCATCCATTTGCCAGAGCTGCAGAGCTTTCAGACCCCTACGGTTCACCCCTGCTGGTAAAGGCGCAGCAAGGCCATGACAGTCATCACAAGAAGTGACAATGTTCTGGGCCTCAGTAGCTGTCAGATGAAATTGCTTTTGCAGAGTATGTGCATTTTGATAAAAGAAACCATGTGATGCCTGGGCTTGTGCAATCTTGTCAGGCTGAGGTGCTACCCACTCAAGGTTAGCCAACCTATCAGCCCTGGCATTACCTTCCATTAGAAAACCTGGCAAATCTGTGTGACTCCATATGTGCAAAACATATTATGGATGAACCCAGGCTTGAATCATGCACCACAAGGCCTTCAATAGCCAGAACAAGACAGTGTTGTAAACGTCCTTCAGGAGCGAGCAATTCAAACACTGAGTGATGTCTGCAACATAAGCAGAGTCAGTGACCAAATTCAAAGGTACATGAGAAAACCATTGGAATGCCATTGTGACCACTTTCAACTCAGTTATCTGAGCAAAACCTGTTGCATGGCCCTCCAACGTTTGCCAACCAGACTCATCCTCCCAGGTAACAATGGGCTTCCCTGTTTTGCCTGACCTGTCAGTAAAGACAGTAGGATCTTGCACTGGCACCCAACTACTTTTGGGTCTCAAAGACAACTTAACTGTCTTTGCTACTTGCAGTAGCTTATGGCTGGGCAGATGATAAGCAATCTGCCCTCTAAAATCTTGCAGCACGCTCTGCAAGGGAACACTATTAACAAAGCCCCCTCCAAAAAACTTCTGCTCCACAGGTAGTACAATTCTCGCGGGTCCACTGCCATCAACTGCATGCATCGTTGGCAGCATTTAATTATCAGTCAGGCAAACAATTCAAACACCATAGTTGCTGTCTTTTTCAGCTGATGTGGCAAAAAGACCCATTCCAGAATGTGCAAGGGATCAGACCATGTGTCATTCCACTGGCCAATGATACCTGTAGGATATAAATCTGGATTGGTGATAAACACAGTGATATCAATGTAAGGATCTACATGGTATACCGGATGAGTAGAAAGACCTTGCTGCACCTTCTGCAGCGCTTGTCGTGCCTTGGAGGTCAACGTCCGAGGTGAATCCAGACAAGAGTCCCCTTTCAGGATGTCAAAAAGCACAACAGCTCTGCGGTCAGTCCTAAGTGAGGATGCAACCAACTGATAACACTCACCAATTTCAGAGCATCATTCAAAGTTTTAATAGGATCTGCAAATTGCACCTCCTGACGCTGAATCATCTGATCCAAAATCTTGACCCCCAAATATCTCCAAGGAGGTTGCCGCTGGACCTTCTCTGGAGCCATTTGCAGTCCATAACAGCATAAAGCAGGCTCTATCCTCAGCAACTCATCCTGAGTAGATGCTACCAAGATGTTATCCATGTAATGATAACAAATACGTGTCAGGAAACTGCTCAAGGACTCCAGACAAGGCCTGAGCCACATACCACTGACAAATAGTTGGGCTATTATGACAACCCTGTGGCAAAACTTCCAATTGATCTCTCTGTCCTGGCTCAGGATTGTTCTCTGCAGGCACCATAAAAGCAAATTTTGGCCTATCTTCAGGACACAAGGGGATCATGAAAAAGCAGTCCTTCAAATCAATGACCAAAATGTCCCATCCAGCAAGGAGCGAAGGCATACCAGGCCACGCCTCCATATCTCCACCACTGCATTATTTTTTCTGAGATCCTGTAACAATCTCCATTTATCTGATTTCTTCTTTATCACAAAAACGGGGATATTCCAGGAACTATTATAAGGTTCAATGTGTCCCTGCTGCAATTGTTCTTGAACCAATTGATGAAGGGCTATCAATTTATGTTGTATTTCACTATTTGGTTTATATTTTACACTGAAATGGTTTCTCCTATGATTCAACCCAGGTCTGGTATATGGTTTAGCCCTTTCCCCTCTCCCTTTTCGCTGACTGACTGTGGTCTGGGGCTCATCTGCCCCTGACCTGAGGTTTGAAATTCCCCATGTCCTCCATGCTCTGTGTCTTTTTCCCTTGGACCCCTTCAGGAATAAACCTTGGATTCTCCCGGGATAAGGAGCCTCCTTTGTCTTTTGCTTTGTCCATGCCAAACTCCCTCCATCTCTGACCTAGACCTAGCCAGAAGAAAGGTTGGAGAGTACGGGTGATCACAGCAGGTGGCATCCAACGTGGAGGCCTCCCACAAGGTGAGACCCCATGATGTGGCTGGATTATAAGTCTTTTGGACTACTCACCTACCCAAGCAGTAGGGAGCTGTCTTTTTGCACAGCTTCTGCAGAGAGAGACGAACTGGCAGCCTGCCTGGCCCAAAGCAGGTTGGTTCTGGGCAAAGACTTTTTTTTGCAAAACTTCTACATGGCTGAGATCCCCCAGGAAAGGGGCAAGTAACCCTTACAGCAGGCAGGGACCCTGAAAAAGCCCCCAGATACAGGGATTGCGCATAAGCTGCCGTTGCAGCAGTGTGGGGTGGGGGAAACCAGCCAGAGCAGCCACACGCAGCAGTGCTGCGAAGTTGGTTGTGCGTGGTCGCGGGAGGCAGAGCAGTGTGGGGATGCAGCAGGACTTGAAGCGGCACAGGGACGCAGCAGAGCGTGCTTGCAGCGGTGCTCAGCTCAGAAAAGTGGCGGTGCGTGCTCGCAGTGGCACGTGCCAAGTGGCGTGGGCAACCATGGTGGTGTACCATGCAGCTGTGAAAAGCGGTGGTGTGGCACGCCGAGCTGCCGGCAGCGACCCTCGCAGCAGCAACGCTGTGGCAGCAGTTCCAAAGCCGCAATTTTACGCACCTGCATTTTAAAATGGTACCAAATTTGAGTGGCAACGTGGGTGGCACCGGTGCAATGCCGGACCATTGGTACTCTGGTACCAATATTACTGGTACTCTGAGTAATGCAGAGTCATTGGCGCAGCGCAGCGGCCACGTGGCCTCTTCCTGCCAGTCCCGGGTTGGGGGCAGAGGAGAAATTGCATATGTTTGTGTTTTTTCTGCGGAAAGAGATAGACAGCCTCTGCAGATTGCTTTTAAAACATCACAATGGGTGCGCAGCTTTCTGTTCAGCAAAAGAGAATATTTTCACGACTTAGGGAAATCTTAAGTGGTGAAGATGTTATAGTTTCTAAAAAATTATTGAAATACTTTGTCTGCTGGTTGTCTCTAGAGATTTCAGAATTTAACATGAAAAATATAGACTCAATAATGTTCTGGGATAAAATAGGAGAATTATTAACATTAAAAGTGGAAAAGAGGGATGAAGCAGCATCCCTGTTCTGGCATTTTTGCAAATTCGCAAACAATTACTTAAGACAGACCACAACAGACAACAAAAGGAGCAAAGTATTTCAACTTCCCCTCCCCATTCTCCAAGCCTTTCTATCCTTAAACTGGAGGAGACCCGCAGTCCACCCCTGGAATCACAGAGCACCTGGCTTGCCTCTTCTGTTCTGGGTCCCCAAGTCTCCCCCAGTAACCTGGCTCTGACAATTTTGCACAGATTGTAAGAGAAACTTCCCTATACCCCTCTATCCCAGTTGTTTTCCCCGAAGAACAGTGTTCTGGTGGCTTTGAAAGTGATGCCCCCTCTCCCTCAGAGCAGCGGCCTCGTTGCTGACCTTAAGGGGGATGGGAACCATGTGCCTAAAGTCCAAGATGGCATTAGCCATGTGGCAAATCCCCTGGGGGTGGCTGGTCGCATGGAGGGGGGGGTCTATAACGGCATCGGCCGCATGTTTGGACCCCTGAGCTTCCTTGCTTCTTCCCATAATCCCTTCTATCCTCTCATCCCTGCCCTCAACCCTTCCCCTCCCACAACCCATTCCTGCCCTTGGCTGCCCCGCCCCCTCTCTCCTGCAAGTGCCCACCCTGCATGACATCACCCTGCAACCTTGCCCCTATGTGTTGCAATCCTGGCTCCCATGATTGCCCCTCCCACCTGACCAGTTCTGCCTCCTCCCCTTCTCTGGTTTCTCATGCCTGCCCTCAGGGTTGCCACGGGAATGGGGGTTGGGGAGAAGGAGACTGCCCTCCACGCTGCTGGGGGAATGCGGAGGGGGGTGGACCCCCTGTGGGCTCCAGTGCCGGTGCAGATGGGGGTGGGGATGCCCCACCTCACATCCCCTGTGGGGGAGGCGGTACCCCAAGCCCCATTCCCCATAAGGGAGGAGGTGGGGGAGAGGGTGGCTTACCTTCCAGTCCCTGCAAGGCTGGGGGAGGGGAAGGGGGGAATTCTCTGCAGCAGGCGGAGTGAGCCCCAGCCCAGTCCTGGCAGCAGGGGGGTGAGGCCTAACCCAGTCCCTGCTGGAAGGAGGGGTGAGCAGCCTGCCAGGCGCAGTGGGGGAGGGGCTGCCCAGACCCTCCCAGAACCCCAGGCAGGAGGCAGGGCCCAGCCCATCCCAAAACCAAGGGGTGGGGAGGAGGACCATCCCCTCTTGGGACACCACAGGGTGGAGGGTGGATTGCCTCCCAGGTCCCAGGTGGGTGGAAGCATGGGAGCATCCCCCAGTAATCAGAACCAGGAAGAGGAAGATTTACCATCAGTAGTCCCTGTCATTTATATTGGTAGGAAAAATGGCAAAAGAAGATATCAGCCTTTGTCCTATCAAGATAAAATAGAAATTTGTGAAGTCCAAAGGCAATTTGGCAGAAGCAGTGAAATTTTTAAAGGAATAATGACCACCACTTTTAATTCAAATGAGTTAGTACCAGCTGACCTCCGGGATCTTTTCCAGTGCTCTTGACCCCTCAGAATATTATTTGTGGGAGAACATGTGGAGAAGGTCTCTAAGGGTATAACTACAGGAGCATCAGCAAAGCTCTGATGATGCACAAGATAGTGATGGGAATGACATTACCTATGAACATCTATGTGGTAAAGGAAATTGGCACTGCCCTGAGAAACAAACTCAGGTGTTGTCCAAGTCTGTTTGGGATAAGATCTGTAATGTTGCAGAAAAGACTTAGCCAGTTACCAACAGCTGAAGTCAAGAGTAGTTATGTTAACATTAAACAGTTTGCCTCAGAGAATTTCTTGCAGTTTGTGGATCGCCTTCGGACGCAGGTGAAGAGGCAAGTGCATGACCCAGCAATACAGGCAGAATTTATTAAGGAGATGGCTCAGAGGAATGTTAATGAAACCTACTTCAGGGTCATTCTGAGCCTTTCCTTTGAGCCTCTGCCTAGTCTAGCACAGATGATAGAAGGCTGCGCCAGAAAAGTAGAACTGTTCGGTACACCTGAGAGGAATGGCACTGGCACCCAAAGACTACTGCTGCTGTAACACCAGGAGTGAGGAGGCAACCGATGTCACCAGAGCAGCTGCAACATGTCATCTGCTTCCAGTGCAAAAAACCAGGACACTTCATCAGAGACTGTCCTCAAAGCTAGCAACAGAAGAGGATCAACAAACAAAAAAACTGATGCCACAGCACGTACCCACCATTGACATAATTGCGTGCAAAGATACAAATGCAGCGGATTCCACACTGGCAAAGGCCTCTCTCTTAATAAAAAAGGGGGAAGAAGGGAAACAGAGTGTAGGGACGCAGAAAAATGAAAATGTCAAATGTCTAATTAACAAGGTTTGGCAGCCTTGTGGCTTAGGCTCCTGCCTATTGAAGACTTTAATTTCAGGTCTACTGACTGGACAGTCATTACAGTGGACCTGCCAAACAACATACTGGACGTGACAATAAACCACACGGAACTGGACAGTGAGTATTTTGTTATTGGGGATGCAGCACACACACCTCTGGAGATTGAGGTGGCTCCCATGACCATCAAGGGAGACGTACCTCGCCTCATTCTCCTGGCCCACTGCCCTCAGCCACCCTTCTATCTGGTTGAGGGGCAAATCCTTGCCCAGGCAATTCCCATTCCAGCGGAGGTCATAGTAGATGGAAAATCACCTGAAGTCTACTGGGCAGAAGTGGTAGGTGAGGAAAAACCCGCTATAGCATGCAACCTAACCCATGGATCAGACCATTTCCATGTGGAAGGGGTGTTTGACACAGGGGCAGATGTGACGATCATACTCGAAACGATGTGGCCGTTGCAATGGGAGTTGCAACCCATGACTGGCAAAATCCAAGGTGTAGGAGGGATCAAATTGGCAAAGATCTCAAAAAAGCATAGTGCAAATTGAGGAGCCAGATGAAAAATTAGCTAGTGTCCTACCATTTGTTACAGATTATAAGTGCCCCGCATGGGACAGAGATACCATGTCCCTGTGGGGAGTCAAACTGATTATCCCTAAGACTCCCCAAGATTTTTAGAGGCGGCCACTGTAGAGGGCCCTACCCAAAAATTAACATGGCTGAATGACAATGCTTGTGTGTGCCCCCAATGACTCTATACTCCAACACATTCTTGACCTAGTGGTTAAAGTTTTAACTTTTGCTGGATTTCAACTGCAGGAGGACAACGTCCAAAGGATGCCACCTTGGAAATCCTGGGCTTGGAGATCACTGTGCTGACCGTTGTCCTGCAGAAATTGGAAATCCATAGTGATCCCAAAACCCTAGCAGATCTCCATTCCTTGTGTGGGTCTTTGAACTGGGTCAGGCCCTGGCGAGGCCTCACCAGTGAGGACCTAGACCTGCTCCTCAATTTATTGAAGAGGGAGAGAGAGCTGGTTTCTCCCAGGGAACTGACCCCAGAAGCAAAAGCCGCAATCAAAAAAGCACAGAAGGCCTTGGCCGAGAGGCAGGCTCCCCATTATCAGCCCGAGCTGCCTTTCAAATTCATTGTCCTGGGAAAACTGCCACACCTGCACAGTTTGGTATTCCAATGGAACAAAGGGCAGAAATATCCACTCTTAATCATAGAATGGGTCTTCCTCTCCCACCAAACATCCAAGACCATCACCAAACTACAAGGGCTGATAGCTCAGCTGATTCGGAAGGCAGAGATGAGACTGTGTGAGCTGGCTGGTTTTGACTTTACATATATTCACCTTCTGGTTAAACTTTCTGAGGAGCAAAGGAACTCTCCTGAAAGATTGACCAAAGAAATGTTTGAGCACTTACTCCAAAGCAATGCCAACCTCAAGTAATCTCTGGACAGCTACAGTGGACAAATCTCAGTCCACACCCTATCTCACAAATTGTTTAATGAGGAATTCCACCTCATTCCTTGTGATAAAAGAATCTGTAGGCATCTCAAAGCTCTTAAATTGTTCATAGATGCATCCGGGGCTTCCCACAAGTCAGTGATGACCTGGACAAATCCCCAGACTCAGTATTGGGAAGCTGATGCTGAGTTTGTGGAGGGGTCGCCCCAGGTAGCCAAACTGGCTGCAGTTCTGAGAGCCTTTCAGAAGTTCTCAGAGTCAATTAATTTGGTAACTGACTCAGCCTACATAGCAGGGGTAATGTCCAGAGCAGAGCAGGCAGTTCTCAAAGACATCAAGAACGAGCATCTCTTCAGGTTGCTTTCAAAACTAATTTATTTAGTTTCACATCAAGAGCATTCTTTCTATGTGATGCATGTAAGGTCACATACCGATTTGCCAGGCGAGATCGCAGAAGGGAATCATAAGGCAGACTCCCTTGCTGCCCCAGCTGAGAAAGCACACCTCCCTGACATCTTCCAACTGCCAAAGCTGAGCCACCAGCAATACCATCAGAATGTGCCAGGTCTGATCCGTCAGTTTCAGCTAACATGAAGTCAGGCTCAAGCGATTGTGGCCACCTGTCCTAGCTGCCATCTCCAGGCCATGCCATCGCTGGGTATGGGGTTTAACCCCAGGGACCTTGGCAACTGTGGCAGACAGACATCACACACATTTCCTGTTTCAGTCGCCTCAAATATGTTCATGTAAGCAGTGGCAATATTCAGGTGCGGTTTATGCCTCTGCCCATGCAGGAGAAAAGCCTGTGCATGCCAAACACCACCTAGTGCAAGCCTTTTCAGTGCTGGGTATCCCTAGGGAAATTAAGACCAATAATGGCCCAGCTTATACATCCAAGGGGTTCCTAGAGTTTGTCCAGCAGTAGGGAGTGGAACATAAAACTGGCATCCCCCACAGGCCGAGGTGTGATCGAGCGTGCCAGGTGCTCAACCAGGTCCTGGCTAGACAGAGCAGTTCATCTGTGTGGATGTCTCCACAGCAGAAGCTCTGCAAAGCAATGTTCACTATCAATTTTCTGAATTGTTCATTTGAAAATACGAGTCCACCTGTGGTACCTCACTTTAACAGTGGTAATCAGTTTAAATTGTCCCAAGATCCACCAGTCTTGATTAGGAACCCAGAAACTTAGGAAACCAAAGGCCCCTATGAGTTTGTTACCTGGGCCCATGGCTATGCATGCATAGCCACCTCCTCAGACCCTCGAGTCCTCAGAAGTGGATGAAACCTTTTTTCCCCAAGCATCCAGCTCCAGCAAAAGGGGATGAGAAGCAAGTAGCTGTTTATTCAAAAAGAAGATGCTGCCAGAAAGAGGAGAGAAAACCTTCCTAAGATGTGGCTAGATTCCAGCAGACACAGAAAATTTAACATGCTTTGAAAATGTTTGTTTTTTCCTTTTAGAGAACACCTACCTCCCACTCAGTCTCGTGATGAGCCCCATCCAAGCTGTCATATTGTTAACGCTGAGCAGTCTGCAGCTGCGTAGATCATCCCTCAGCCACATCAAAACATCTGGATGACCCTGGCACGGACACTCCAACAGGAAAACATATGCCTGTCCACTGCAGCAGCAAGACATCCTATGTCCACCTGCCTGGTAGGAATCCCATTGCAGGCTGGAGAATTTCCAGCCAGCTTGGACACACATATGCCCAACCAAGTTCCTGAGTCACACAGCAGCCGTCCATACAAAAATTGTTGGCAGCGAGCTGTAATGATTAAGAACCCCATAGAGGAGTGGCTGCCAATTTGCCCAAGGCAGCTCAGGAACTCCAGGAATTAGAGCTATTGGGTTCCTCTCCAGCACCATACTGCATTCACTTTATCTTCAGCCTAAAGCCTTCTAGCACCAAAGACTTCCACAACATACTGCAATATCGGGAGAAATTCACTGCCAAAAAGTGGTGTGATATTCTGAGCCATGTTGCAGCAGACAACCCATATCATTCAAGACCCAAAAGCCTCCCCAAGGGGCTGTTCTTAATTTGTGAAGATTGGGCATGGCAGGGATCCCTTCTCAGCTATTAGGAGGGCCATGTACCTTTGGGCGGTTGTCCCTGTTAGCACCCAACAAAACCTTTATTGGCAAATGGACTCACAAAAACAAATTGGCCAACAGAATCCAAAAGAGAAGTGCTGACAATTTGGACCCAAACTGTGATTCTGGAATTTTTCATTGGTCCAAGTCAAAAAGAATTGCTGTGTCCCTGTTCTTTTCATGGGTTCCGGCAGCCAAAGCTACGGGTGAATTGGGCCATCTAGAGTGCTGGGTGGCCAAACAGACAAACTTAACATCCACCACCATCGGCTCTCTCCTAGAAGACAAGGCAATTACCAGGCAAGCCACACTCCAAAATCATGTTGCCATAGATTTCCTCTTACTGCTGCATGGACACGAGTGCCAGGAATTTGAAGGATTTTGCTGCATGAACCTAACCTCAGAAGCTCCCAATATCCATGCAGCCCTTGGAGACATGAAAAGCTTGATTGGACAAGTAAAACAAGAGTCCAAGGATTGGCTCAGTGGACTGTTCAAGGGCTGGGGACTCACAGGGTGGTGGTCTTCCACAGTTAAAACAATTTTGTTATTTTTTGTTGTTCTTTTCCTTATACTAATGGCATTTGGGATCCTATGTTGCTTGATTTTCAAAGCCGTTAAGGGTCTCATCTCTTCTACCTCAGCAGTCAACCACATAGAGTTGACAAACTAAAAGCAGTCTAACCTGCCCACAAGCTGCAAGTGGTGGGCAGATCCACATTCTGAATCAGAATGAACCAGACACCTTTCTTTTAACTTTGTTAAACAAAAAATGCGGAGATGTTGTATTTGTTTAATTTGGTTTATATTTTACACTGAAATGGTTTCTCCTGTGATTCTCTCCAGAGTCTGGTATATGGTTTAACCCTTACCCCTCTCCCTTTTCCCTGGACAGACCTGATTGGCTGTGGTCCAGGGAAATTTCTCCGCCCCTGACCTGAGGTTTGAAATTCCCCGTGTCCTCCATGCTCTGTCTTTTTCCCTTGGACCCCTTCAGGAATAAACCTTAGATTCTCCCGGGATAAGAAGCCTCCTTTGTCTTTTACTTTGTTCATGCCAAACTCCCTCCATCTCTGACCTAGACCAAGCTAGAAGAAAGGTTGGAGAGTAGGGAGGATCTCAGCAAATTTAGTTTTTGGTAGGGGCCACTGGTGCTGCCAAACACGGATTTCTGCTGTTCACCTCAGTGACCCAATCAGAACTTTGTCTTAATGTGCACTCCCCAGGCTGCCAAAACATCCCACCCCCAGAGGTTGATCAGGGCCGTGGTAATGTAGGGTTGGACTGTAGCCGTATGCTCTTCAACATTTTTGATCAACACAGGCCATTGACTCACAAAGGTCTGTGCTGTACCCCCCGAACCTGCAGTGGCCTGGCCAAGAGAATTGGCCATATGGGAGGCCAGGCAGAAAGAGAAATCACCGTTACATCCGCCCCAGTATCAATCAAACCTCTGAGTTGAATTTGAGGTGGGTTGGCGTCGGGTATTGTCAGAGTGCGCATTATCTATGGGCGCTGATCGGAGATATTCATAGTCCAAAAGACTTGTGGCGGCCCCGTAGATCCAAACCCGTCCTCTTTGTGATCTCATTGAACAGCCCTGAGAACAGATGAATGAAAAGGTACAAGCTGGGCAATATGAGTTCCTGCCAGGATAGTGACAGAGAGACATGGCGTAGAAATCATAGCACAAATTTGACCTGCAAAATCAGCATCAGTGACACCTGAGTAAACAAAGATTCCCTGGAGAGTGGCACTAGACCGTTCTATAAATATTTCGCTCAGACCCGGGCCTAAAAGGCCAAAGACATCCAGAGGAACCTTATGCACACCGACAGAGTCTGAGACAACTGTGGCTGTGGTATGTGCATACATGCCAGTGGACTCCTGGGTACTGCCTCCATGCTGGCTGAGGAAACCTGCACCAGTGCTGGGTTCTAAGGCACTACTTGTATCTGTGTGTTGTACCCCTTGGAACTAATCTGTCCGTTTCCTGGCCAGCAACAGGTTTCTTCAATTTTCATTGGTTTGCATAGTGACCTGGTTTTTTGCACTTAGCACATAAAAAGGTAGGCACATCAGCCTTTTGCTGCTATGGCTTCTGCTTATTCTTGCCTTTATTGTTCCCCTGCTTCTGCTGTCCACCCCCTGACATCTTCTGATGGTGCTACATGGCAGCTGCTAAAGTAGAGGTCTCATGATCAATAGTACCTACATTAGCATATTCTTGGACCATGTACTGATTTATTTGACAAATGAACCCAGAGAAGGATAGGGGATACAAATATTGCTGTGTTCTTGCTTTGTTGCTTTTGAAATTTCTCTTTCTTAACTTCTTTTATTTCAGTCCCTAAGTACAACTAGTAGTTACATGTAAGTGTCAGGTGCCAGATGCTGTATATATATTTCTAGAATTTACATAGCTTTTCAAATTTTTTGAAAGAGAAATAAAATACAGTATACTGCATAAGTTGACAAGTCTGATGTATTGCTTCTCAGCCACATTATGCGTACAGTTGGTTTAGCAAGAATATTCTCAGGCCTCTACTAGTCCTCAAAAAATCTCATAGTGGATTGTACTTCCTAAGTTATTACATAATTTTTTGTATTACTTTTTTCCCCTCCCAAATTCAGGTACTTTTTATAATTTTAAAAAAATCCACTGGACTTTATTTCACCTAAAACTAGGCATGGTTTTTCTAGTCCTCAAACATAGTGATTTTGGCACCCAAGTGGTTTTCCTTGCTACAGCTTTCATTGAGTAAATGAACACTTGTCTTAGGTTGCAATGCAAGATGTAACCAGAAGTATGTATTCTATCATCTGTTAAAACTAGGTGAAACAAAGTTCCTTATCTCTTCAACAACCCATCCTTTGTCCAGTGAGATATCTTCTGTTAATGGGCCACTGAGTGCCAATGCATGACTGATAAAATGACATCATCCCATTGTGAGATGCTCCAAGGAGGAGGAGCCAAGCATTTCCTACTTAGATAAAAAATCTGAAATTTGGAACAGAAGAGCAACCTTTTTCCACTGAATTCCCAGAAGAAGACCAGGCCCATGTTCATCATTACTGGACCTTCAGAAAAAAACTACACCCTTCTACAGGAGCATTGCTTCAACAGAACCACATCTGCCACTCCAGGAGGACTGTAGCCATCATTTAAACGGACTGCTACCAACCCTCTGACAAACAGGGTGTCAGGTTGTAGTCTGACTCTGTCGGTGTGCTGGTTTTTTTTTTTATATTACTGTATTTTGAATTTTAATTTTCCTAGTAAAGGACTGTTATTCCTATTCCCATATCTTTGCCTGAGAGCCCCTCCATTTCAAAACTAAGATAATTTGAAGGGAGGAGCTTTACATTTTCTGTTTCAAGAGAGACTCCTGCCTTCCATAGCAAACACCTGTATTTTGAAACCAAGACAACTACCCTAGGCCAAACAGTAAAGATGGGCTAAATACATAACAGATACATTCTGCAAAACACTTTGAATAGGAAAAAAGCATATGCAGAGAATCAGGAGACACTGCTGAATTACATGAAGTCATCTGTGTCTGGGCCTGTACTCTGATGGTGTTCTTGACAGGTGTTTGTCTAACCTGTTCTCAAGGGCCACTGGTAGTATGTATTTCCTACTTTTTTTGGTCCTTGTTGGAGGTTGGGTTTTCTTTCCTGTTCTTTCCTTTTTGCCTGTGGAATATTTTCCCATTGAGTTGCTAAGAAGCACTGATGTCTGGGTGCTTGAGACTGTTGGGAGTTTCCTCACAGAGACAGAGACACCATGAGATTAGAAGAAGATAAAAAGGATGGCGGGGACAGTTGCTAGCTCTCTCGCTCACTCCCAGATTCATAGGAGGACAGTTGCCACTACCACCTCCATAACCAAACCAGGAACTGCCTCTTCATCTGCCGCTGGACCCCCCACTCCCTGCCCTGCTGGGGCATTCTGCCACTTCAGCTTGCTGTTTCCAAGAGTCCTGCACCGAAGTTGACTGCCCCAGGGTTTGTGAAGTGAAGTATCTCTTCCATCCCTTCCCTTTTGGGCTGAGTCACCATTAACACATGCTCCCCAAGCTCCTGCCACAGTGCCCCCTGCAGCCATGTGGGGATCATTGCACCTGTCCTATCCACTGAGAGCCACCAGCACTCCCTGCTGGCTGTGACGGTAACTATACCAAAGGGGAAAGTGCCTGTGGCTGAGAGGACTGTTACTGGGTCCCTGGTTCTGTTTGTTATTAATTCCATAGTTGTTGTTGTTTTTGTTTGCCTTGTGTAAGAGTTGGTCTGAAGTTTCTCTGATCTGCCTCACAGCTATCATCAGAGACTGAGACCCTGGGACCACACCACTCGCTCTGGACAGGAGTTTCTAGTCTGGCCGAGGTGGATGCTTGCCAAGGACTATTTATAGGTGTGCTTGGAGCTTGCCACGGTACGCTGTGCTCAAGCAGGGTACTGGCTGTAGTGTCCTGTTCCACCTATTTCTTGGAGCAATGGTCTCTGCATACAATAGTCCATGAATCTTCCCACCTTTTGGCCAGAGGCCACTCGCTTTGGAAAAGGACTATGAAAAGAGACTTTGAGATCTCTTTCTCTCCAGTGGATTGAAGACGTGTCTCATCGGATGACCACGAGGATGCGTCCCATTTGTTGGTAGCTATATCCCATCCCTTGTCTCTCTCACTCTCTCTTTTTACTTTGTTTACTTTACGTCTCTCTCTCTCTATCACAAACTGAATTGTTGGCATGCAATAAACTGCATTACTGCTTTCTGCTGAACAAAACCTGAGTCTCTTGCTTTTGTCTTTTGCACCCTGGGGTCAAACGACTCCCGCTCAGGTTGAGCAGATTGTGGCACCTTGTTATACATACTAGTAAAGAACTGTTATTCCTATCCCCATATCTTTGCCTGAGACCCCCTTAATTTGAAAATTAAGATTATTTGGAGGGAGGGGATTTGCGTTCTCCAATCCAAGGGAGGCTCCTGCCTTCCCTAGAAGACACCTGCCTTTTAAGACCGAGACAGATTTTGGCGCCCAATATAAGGCCCAAGGGCATTGAGAAAAAAAAGGGATGAAAAAGGAATAACAGTTCTTGAGCAACCTAATTTTTCTTTGTTCTGGATATAGAAACCTTGTTAGGTGGAGCTATGCGGCCTAGCTTACCTTGGTTCAGGTGGCACATGGTCATAGCTATATTGCTCCCATTTGCAGGCCCTTATCTAAACATGGGACCTGTAACTAAGCACTGTGACTAGTATCCAGTTTGTTTTGTGGGTTGATAAGGTAAGAAATTTGTGGATTTTTAACTTCCTCTGGAAGGTAGGTACATGGACTCAGATCTGTCACACACTAACTGTATCTTTTTGGGGTTACTTTAATAATGGTACCTACTGTGAGGAAGTGACAATGTGGGAAATTTTCTCGCAGCCCTTCAACCAGCTCTTTGTGCCTATCCCACCAGCTTTTGAATGGTTTGAATTTTCTCTAAATACTAACCAAGTGTTGCTGATAGTCCTAGTCTATTTAGCATTCAAAGATCAGGTGAAGCCAACTTGGATAACCACACAGACACCTACCCCAGAGACAAGGGATGCTGCCCCAGAGCCTGACACTTCCCCAGAGCCCACCTTGGAAATGAACCACCCGGATTGGATGAAGGAGTACCTTTCCCCAGCTGGTGAGAAATCCTCCCCTGCCTCAAAGAGGGAGAGTCTGATGGTGCAGCAGTGGAACCCACAGTCGTTGCAACCATCCAGATTCCAGCTGAACCACAAGGGCAGTCACAGCCAGCAGCAGTCATCCCTGTGGAAACAAACAAGTCTATGATGAAATCAGAGCCCCCAGTTAATAAGGGTAATAAAGGAGGGCCCTCAAAACCAGCAGGGGAGCCAGAGGTTGAGATCATCACCGAGTCCCTGTTATATGAAACTCTCTATGATCTGCAAAAAAGACATTGTACGACGGGGGCATGAGGCTTATACAACCTGGTTCCTTTGGGTATGGGACCTTATGGGAACAGGTGTGCAAGTGGATGGTACTGAGGCAAAGAATTTGGGGCCCTTGACCCAGGACTCGGGTGTGAATCAGTTATTTATAAGGGAGCCAGGGCCCCTTTCCCTCTGGGAGCAGCTTTTAATGAGTGTAAGAGAGAGGTTTGTCCACAGAGCTTGCCCAGATTGCCAGCTTGTTCAGCCTCTTCCTGCTTCAGGAGCCACCAACCCAAGAGGGTCAGAAATGGCAAGCAGATGTTACTAGGTATCCTTCTTTTGGGAAGCTTATGTCTCTGTTGACATATTTTCAAATGCAGTTTTTGCTTCTGTACATACAGGAGAAACACCTAAGCATGTTTGCCAGCATTTTTCACAATCCTTTTCTTATTTAGGTATCCCCCAAGGATAATGGTCCTTCATATATTTCACAAGAATTAGCTGCATTTTTAAATGACTGAGGTATTCGCCATACATTTGGCATACCCCACTCACCCAGTCAAGGAATAATAGAAAGAACACATCAAACTCTAAAATGCATTTTGGATCAACAGAAAAGGGGACAAGCTCAGGCTACACCTCAAAGGAGGTTAAATAAGGCTTTGTATGTTTACAATTTTCTGAACAACTCTGCAGAAGAGCCTGACCCTCCCATTTTATAGACACTTCTTGAACAATAAAAAAGCAAAACTAAAAGAACACCCCCCAATTCTGGTTAAAAACTTAGAAGCAGGACAAATAGAAGGACCATACAATCTTATAACATGGGGAAAGGGGTTTGCGTGTGTTTCCACAGATGGAGGACTCAAGTGGATTCCAGCAAAGAATGTGAAGCCCTACTGCGCATCGAAGCCTGCTGAAGCCTCCACATCAGCCAGTGACCCCGCAAGAAGAAGCCAGGAAGCAAGCACCCAGACCTGAACTGTGCAGAGTCATCAAGAGAAAGTGATCTGCCAGAAACAGCTCAAGAAAAGAATGGAGTTTTATAGTTTGCATGAATGCATGTTGTTTTTCTTCTTTTATTTTAGCTTTATAGTGAAGCTTTAACTGTAAATCAACTAAAGATGAATGTCTGGGTTGCTTTAGCTAAGTCTGCAGGCTCAGATACCATCTGCCTATCTGACACAAGTCCTGACAAACCATTCTCAACTTGTTGGAGTACCTTTCCCAGAGGGTTTTGATAATATTATTCTTGAGAAATATTGGCCATATGATGATCATCATGTATCCCCAACTCCCCGCCGGAAACATCAAACTTATATTGATAATTTTAAAGTTGATAAATCCCATCTCCAAGAGCTTGAAATCCTAGGTTCAGTAACTGTGGACAGCTGTTACTTCTTTCATCTCCTGGAAGAAGACAGTCCTCATTTAAATGTTACCCCATATCGCCCAGTTTATTGCAATGTGACTTTTTGGTGCCATCAAACTAAGCTTCTCACATATTTTGAACCTTATGCAGGTCGATTTAACAAACTTCCAATACGATTTCCCAAAGGAATTTAGCTCATCTGTGGAGACAGAGCATGGCAGGGTATACCCTCATATATAGAGGGTGGCCCCTGTGCCCTGGGACAACTCACAATAATTGCACCCAGTGTTAAAGAGGTAGTCAAAAAGAAAAACAGAAAGATTAGATCCTCCACGGGACATCAATATGAGAGTGACTGTGATAGTGACTTTCACCCATGGAACTCTGGAAAATCAATTGTCACAAGCATTTCTTTACCTCAGCTGAGTTCTTCAGTTGCACTGAGACATTTAAACAAGTTGGGGTGTTGGCTCAGTAAAGAAGTAAATGCCATCTCAACTGCAATCAATGATTTGCTGACAGATGAAGCGGCAGTCAGACATGCCACATTACAAAATAGAGCTGCCCTTGATTATCTTTTACCAGCTCATGGACATGGCTGTGAAGATTTTCAGGGATTATGCTGCATGAATTTATGGGATCATTGTGTTTTCATTCATAAACAGCTGCAGTAGTACAGATTACAGATTGCAAAAATCGAAGCTAACCACATTACAACAGATGACCCATCATGGCTAGACAGTTTGTTCAAAGGTTGGAGCTTTGCACCTTGGCTAAAGGAACTCTGTAAAATAGGCTTGTTTATTCTAATAGCAGTAATTGTAGTTTTACTATTGGGACCCTGCATACTCCAGTGTGAGCAGCAAATAATGAGTAAGACAGTGTCTAATACCTTAGTTGTTCAATAAAATAGTGGAGATGTTTTCAATGATGAATCAGGAAAACTGTATAAATATGAGTGCTTAGCAAAAGACTCTGAAACCATAAGCGAGATAGAAATGATATCAGTTTTCAACTGTGTGGCTGAGAGCAACAATGTGAATGCTTGAAGGCCTCTTTCCTTTGTTTAGATAATGGCAAATACTGCAAATACCAAAGAGTCAGCAGACATCCTCTCCAAGAATCATAGGAAGGATCAGAGATAAGGTTTAGAGATAAGAAAGCAGTAAAACATGGTGATACAGCGATTCCTATAGGTTGCATGCAAATGTTAGAGAATTTGTATCTTGAATTAGATTGGTTGCTGGGAATTAGAATATTCAATATAAAAGTAGATTTATTGTGTTGTAAACTGGAAAATCTCTCTCTTACCTCTTTTATTTCATTCTCTTACTCCTCTTGCTTATCTCTTAGAACTCCTAAACCCCCACTCTCTTTCTATCCTGCTCAGAGCTGCGGCTGGCACCTGCCAGCAGGGCCATTTATACCCATGCCCTTTACAATAAACTGCAAACTTCAAGAACAGAATGTAGAGGGCTCCTGAGTTTGTCCTGATGACTGTCCCCAACAGAGATTCCCACACTTACAGATTGCAGCCTGGCTGCTGTATGAGAGATCCATGATAAAATTACAAAACATGCCTAACTAATTCTAGCAAACTCTGAGCTCTCTTACAGCTTCATAGACATACACCCTAACAAACAACACTAAATGTATTGTACATGAAAATATTTTGCTGTGGTAACAGAATAAACAAACATTGGCAAAATGTAGTCCTGCTCTGATAAATATATCATACATTACATTCTGAAAACGAGACTATCGGGACCAGGTTCATCTCATCTTATTTAGACCAGCTCAGAATAATTAATTGACATGAATTTACACAAGATCTGTAAAAATATGAATCTAAAGTTACTTATTTCTTCCCTCCTTAGGGATGGTTTTCAAACCATGTTTCTTTTTTGCCATATAGTGTTTTGAGATTACGGTGCAGAATTCAGGCTTGGCCTTGAGAAAAGCAAAGAATCTGCAATTTGAGCAGGCCACCTATTGCCTATAGTCAGGGAAGCACTGTTGCAACAACATGATGAATCAAGAAAAGGTAGTTAGCTAGTAAATAGCTAGGAGAGCCTCAGGTGTCTTCTGAGTGCTCATTTTGCATGGGTATATAAATGCAAATTTTCCTGAAGTGCAATATTTCCTGAAGTAAAGGTCATTCTCTGAAATCAGGGTTGACAATAAGCATTCTAAGTTGATCTGACTCTGCAGAGGTAATATTTTAGTAATATTCATATAATCACTATTAGATGTAGTTATCCTTTAGATTCTCTAAAATCTCCAGAACATGCTTTATACATTGAGGTCTGTTGCAAGTTGTCAGCTATGGAGTACCTGGCAAGGCTCTTAATGCACAAAATCTTGACAGGGAGCAGAACTAGTGAGTGTATGAATGCATCTCGAGTCATCCAGCACCATTCAGGTTTGCACTTATATTTAATGGATGTTTGTACATCGTGTATCTTAAAAGATATTCAGATTGGGAGGCATCTCTGGAGGTCATATGGACAAACCTCCTGGTCAGTCCAGAGCCAATGCAAAGGCTAGATCAGGTTGCTGAGGGATTTGTACAGCAGTATTGAGTATCTCCAAGAGGGAGACTGCACATGTCCCTGTGTAAATGTGACCTAGATCTTAACTACTCTCTGTGAGGGTGCCTTCTTCAGCTGGAGATAGTTGTCAGCTTCAATCTAAATATTGTAGGACTTCTTGCTGCTTGTCTCTGTGCTGATATTAACTGACCTGTGGCTTCAGAGGTTTTTAGGTCTTCTCTTACAACAATGTATTCTGGGATTCATTAAAGAATTTCAAAACAGATTGGGGGGGGGGGGGGGGCGGGGTGTGGTGATTTTAGTTGACATGCAGAGGTTGAGGAAAAAGTCAATTATTTGGCAGAAATTTCAAAGTAGATAAACCAGAGGTGCCTTTAGGACAAATTTTCTTGTTCTAAATCTTCTTTACCAAGACTTACAAACTGCTCAAACACACCTCTGGAAGAAATAAGGGTGGGGTGAAGTAAACCTTGTATGGTATATGCTCTTTCAGCCTGTGGGTGGTTAACACTTTCATGCTGCAAATACATTATACTGTAGTATATCGTGAGATTTTAAAGGAAGGTGACAGAGCTAAGAGAAACAAATAACTGCAGTTCTCATGTGTTTGTCTTTGCATCTGATTTAGGGGAAACAGGCCTATGAATTAATCAGCTGCTAGTCTGAACAGTGGGAAAGGGTAAATCCATACAAAAGTAACAATCTCTGTTACTAAAATGATGTTTGCCTCTTTTAATGTAGGTTATGGATATGACTGAAAATCTTGAATATTTCTCACCAAGAAAAGTGGTAAAGTGCTTGTGTTGCACCATTTTTATTTTTTTCTCAGGGATTTTGGGGGTCTCAGCTTGGTCTTGCAGTGTAATTCAGAGGCTTTTTTTGCTTTCATTGACTGCGGTCTCCTGAGTGCACTCTGTGGTTTGTTGTTGCTTTTGATTATGGAAATTCCTTTGAGATACTTAAATAAAAACATGCTCTGTTCTCTTTTGGACCAATGTATACTACAACTGGCACTACAATTTCTCGTAGTAATTTAGAGTTGGCTTTTGTATAAGTAAATCTTCCCTATATTGGCTGCAGTTCTGCTCAAATCCATATTCTGGATTCAGAATTTTCCATGCTTGCTGTTGAAAAACGTAATTACCTCTGATGAAGAAGTAAAAGAACTTCACCAGTTGTCTTTAGCATAAAGATGACTACACACAGACACCTTATACCCCTTCCTTCAGAAAGACAAAGAAATGTGCACCTCAAAGTGATCTCCTGAGGTCTCTGTGAGTATGAGGACATTACATAAAAGAGGATGATGTGGAAGAATTGCTACATTTGCTATAGTTCTTCTGCCCTTCTCTCTAGCTTTCTAGACAGTACATCTGGACATAGACAACATATATATTGTGATAGGTTCAAATAATTGAGCATTTCAGAAATTTCATGAGAGGAAATTCCTCAAAGTGCAGCATTTGGATATACCACAAGTTGCTGATTCTGCGTCTAGATTCCTGTTATGAATTCTCTTGCGTTTTTTAATAACTTGTAGATATTTTTAGAATCACATATATAGAATTTAAACTTGAACTCCAGCTTTGTTATATGAAACAAAAAAAAACCCCACTAAACAAACCTCTCTCTCCTCCAGCTCCCGCCTCTCCCCACAAAAATAAACAAAACCCAACACCCAACTCCCACCCCCAAAAATAAAAGTCAACAGCTTACGTTGTTAACCTAATATAGATCCTCTCAGAACTGGGTTAAAAATTATTTCACAGCCCACACTAGGATTCAAGGTTACTGTAAAATCTGAAATCATGCAAGTTTTGATAAGGTTTAATATTTTTAAAAGAACATTTTAAGCACTTGTGAAGATGCATGCACTTATATATTTGACATAAAGGACTGTACAAGCTGTATTTTCCAAGTCTCAACTGTGTGTTGAGATTAATGAGAATTTTCACTTTTGTTTCTGCCATATTTGTTTGCTAGAAACAAATTGGTTTTCCTTATTAGCTGAAAATTATTGATACTCTTACTAAAACAAAACAAAGAAAAACCCACTATGTGAAAATACAGCAGAGTAACTGTTAGGAGCACTAGGCTACATCTATCTGCTTTCATCCTGATCGTAAGCAGAGGGAATTTTCCTTCATTTCTCTTGAAAGAGCTCCCTTCCTCTGCAGTCTTCTCCTGATATCTGTGGGAAAATAAAAGTTTTGTTACTACAGCGGAAACCATAGAACATGTACATGTTCTGTGGAATGGGGGTGATTTCTGGATGCCAAATGTGGCCAAAACCTAAGCAGCCTCTTCAGTTCGCCATGTGCCCAGATTCTGCTTTCCACACACGAAGGATTATGAACCACTTCTGCTCTGAGACTTGAACCTCAGAGAGCGTTTTAAGTGGTACCTTGCCAGTTCATTCAAGAGTGTTGTAGTTACACATCCTGATCCAACAAACTGTCTGTGGGATCTGCTGGTTGTTGGGCAGGCTTGGGCTGTTTGGCAGGTGTGGCTGTAATCTTAGCCTGTGGCTAACCGTGCTGGATTCAGAGCTTCAACTTGGAGGTTGTTTAAGCCTCATGGAGTAATCTCAGTGTGACTTATCTACCAAAAAATCTTCTAAAATATGTCTTTCAGAGTCTTTTAATTATTCCTGATCTCTATAACATCATTAAATCTCTCAAGAAGACTTTACTTGGGGTTGATGGAGAGGTCATTTTTGAGATAAAATGGAATATTCTTGTTTGAACATACCCCAGTAAAAGAAATTCTTTCTTCCAACTTCCTATTTTAAAAATTCATATGAGAATCACGTACAGTTTGAAGAGAAGTGTCCAGTATAATCAGAGTCTGTGACAACATCCAAAATCATTATAGCAATGGAAGATAGTCTATGGAAAATATATTTAGTTGTCCAGTCTGGTTCCTCTGTATAAGCTAGCTTGACAACTACGGGTAATTTTTTATTAGTCCATTCATGTTTTACTGTCAGGATCTTTGCGATTGATAGCATTACAAGAAGGAAATTATTTTGAGGAAGAATTAAGGTGGGTAGTACCCATTGAATTGAAAGGGAAAATATTCTGACTACAGAAGTCATGCAAATTAGCTATAGGACTCTGGGACCCATCATAATACTTCCAAGCCATGTTTTGTGTAGGTAGAAAATTAGTTTGCTATCCTCCCTACCTCTGAAGGCAGTAAGCCCTAAGGGAAGTTTGCCTTGGAGTCTGTTTCTCCCCTGTAACACTTCCCTGATGCAAATTATTGATGCATGATTGCAGTCTCCAATTGTGACAGTATTTCTATGTTTTAGCTTTAATGAACCTACATGATAGTTACTTGGTAACATTAAGGCTCATTTAAAACACAGTATTGATGATTAAGTGGCAAATATCATTATATCATTGGGAAATATGTCAGCAGTAGTTACTTGTTTCCATGCCTTCTGCACATTCATCAAAGGGATAAACAGATACTTTTTTGAATTTTAATGAAAATATTGTAGTACAGACATGAGTCTTTAAAATTCAAAGGTCTATAAATAATGAATTTTTTCAGTAATGGTTACTGTTTCCTTATCTTTAGGAAAAATAGTAGCTATATGTTGTACTTAGGTGCTATCCGCATACTTTAATATTTATGAACTACCAGTTTTCTATACAGAGAGAAATTTGGTCATTGTCACTGTAATGGTTTGTTATATCTGCTTCCAAGTTTTACAGAAGCAGAATACTATTAGTTAAAATTTGCACTAATCAGTAGCATCTTCTTTTATATTCAACACAGAGCGACTTGAAAGCTGCAGAAGTGCTATCTTAAAGCCTGTCACCAGAAAGCAGCCCACAGGCTCAAGAGAGGTCACTGGTACTCTGTGAGTGTGTATTCAGGATGTCAGCCTGCAGACAGAAAGCAAATTAAAGAAGCAAGGCTTTCTGTTCAGTGCAACTTCATTTCTTGGGATGAATGGAGTCATTGTGGCAATAACTAGATTACCTGATTAGGAGATGGATTTTACTGCAGTTGTATATCCCCATTTTCTAGGAGGACTTAATTTCTTTTGAGTTTTATCAATACTGCTGGTATTTTGAGAGGCTTCTGAACATGTTACAAAAAGACTGATTCACTTCTTCTCAAGCTCAGTTTAGACACTGCAACAGTATTACATACAAGCACTTGTGATTTTCTAAACTAATTTAAAACTTTTTAAATCTAAGAATGTCCAAGGGATCTGCACTTACTCCCAAGTTTCATTTTGCCTCTGAGACTTAGGATTTATGTATCACAAAATAGTATCTCAGAAGTGTAACGTGAACCTTCAATATTTATTGAGACAGTGTTTTAGCTGTCTTAAGGTGATTTTGTTTTGTTTTTTGAATTACCAAGGGAATTGAAGAAATTTATCATTGTTTGACAGTGGAAGTTGTGTACATGCCCTTTGTGAAACTTAACTGAGTCATTATAAATATATATGCTTTCTATGTGAAATGTTACTTCACTTACAGAGTGTCCAGATTTTTTAAAATAATTTTTGCCTGTGGATAAAGAGCTAAATCATTGACTGTTGTCACTTCTAATGTACAAAATGTTGACATATACTGTCTGCTTTATTACTAAATAGCTTTCTTCTCTTCCTCTCCATCTTTCTAAATGTAGCTCCTCTGCTGCCACTTAAAAGACTGTTTTTACAAAATCCTATTGTTTCAATAAGAGCTTCAGAAGCATGTTCTGCAGAGCCTAATTTTTAGACATCTGGTACAGGAAACAGAATTTAGAAGGAATTGCTTAAGTCACCTAAAAAGGGTGCAGAAAACACAGAGAAAGAGAGCATCTCTGAAAGGCAATGTAAAGAAACTTGCACACAGTATAAGGAGCAATCTAGAGCAAATAGAAACCAATGTGGTGTCGTCTGTCTTTATTTCCACTTTAACCATAATCTCTGCTCTCCTCTAGAGTATAGCTGCCTCAGAAGTTCCAAGAAAGATGGTTTGTTGTCTGTTTTCTAAAAAATACTTTTTTTTTAAGAAAAGATTTCTGCCAGTTTGTTTTGTTTTATTTTGAAGAGTTTAGTAAAAATAACATTTAAGGGTTTTATGACAGGAATTGGAAATCCGCAGATCCTGTTCTTGATTTTTTTTCTTTTAATTTAAATTGGATTATTATCTTTTATCTGCCTAAAAAACTTGGTAGTTCTGGCACAAAATGCCACATTAGAAAAACCAAATAAACCCCCCAAAAAAGGTGAAAAAATCCCAACATCCCTCCAGGCATTTCTGAACCTTATACTATTGGCTTAACTAAGGTAAATTAGGGTACACAAACTCTGAAAGGTTAGTATTAACAAAAATTAATTTAATTGTTTCAATTTTTACTGTATTTACTTGTTTGATAGAAATGTATTTACCTTCAAAATCTCTGAAAAACAGTCCACATAATAAAAACAATTTTATTCTCTTTGAAAATGAATTAAATGTCTATTTACTTATATTTCTTTCCACAGTTGCAAGACCTTTATCTCTTATGTAATTTAGTTTTCATACTAGTACCCAATATGGAACAATATGAATAATTTGAAGTATGATTCATGTGGTTCTTCCTCAATGTACTTTGGTATTCTATGATTCATGCCAAAATTCAATTTCCACACCTGTGTCCATAAAGATACTGTCATTGCAAATTTTGCAGAGCAGTGTTTTTAAGGGCAGGTTCCCATGAGGGTTCAGTGATACTTCCTGTGGGTACTTTGAGTCTAGAGGTAAAAAGAAAACAAGGAGTGGGAGAGATGAAAAAAAAAACTAATTAAAAGCAGAGGAAAAAGGAATTCAAGCAAATACAGAGCCACTCCATAATAAATATATTTGAGGTGCTAATTCAGATCATCACTAGTTAAACCAGTGAAGATTGCATCGATGTAAAGCAGAATCTTACTTCTTGATTTTCACAGATCTGCCCTTTATTTGTGACCAAACTCCTACTTGAATGTGAATACCTCATCAAAAGTTCTCACTTTATCCAGTCTGAAACTGCAATTTAGTGGCTTTTTGGGAATTTTGAACAAGGTTAATTGGGTCAAATACAGACACAATTGTTGTTCAGATGCCCAGGTTTCTTGCAATGTATGCTCATGCCTTTAATATGTTTCCATAATAGAAGCCTTGGTGAATGACAATATTCAAGAGCACAGTTGCTATGAGAGGTGCTAAACAAGAAGAAATGTCTGAAGTGAGAGGCAATGGCAGATGTTTTGGTAATAATAGCAGCAAACACTACAATCAGTTTTAATAAAATTAATTAAAGGAATTAAATTTTCTTTTCTTCTAGCACGGAGTAACCAGCACTTTGCTGTGCTGAGGTGTACTGCTGCTCATTACTTTGATACAGACTTGTTAACTGGGTAGGTGTTTATCTTTGTGTTAAGCAGCAATGACTATAATGCCTTCAAACAAAGGAGATTTTCTTCTTTAGGAATGAAGAATTGTCTAAATGTAGTTATATGGAGATGTCCTGGGTTTTGTGCTTGACTGTAAAAAAAAATATTAGATTTGGCTGAAATTGTACTCCATATCATTCAGTAGACGTAAGCGGCGAAGTAAGATATTTCAGAGAAAAGGTCTGGATACTGATAGATTTTATTTATGTATTTATTTTTACTTAAAATGTGCCTTGAAGTATTGGAATCTAAAATATGAGGTGCACTTTTTGGTGTCTTGTCAGGACTGGAAGTTCTTGTGCTTTCACCCTCCTCAGTGGACCACAGCTGCTCTTAAGCAGCAGTGAATCCAAGAATTCCCACAGGCATCCCCTAAGAGATCTATCTTTTAAAAAGCTGGGAAACAAAACCCCGTTCCATGTTTGTTTTGATATTTTTCTCTTAGAAAAAAGTTTCGGATACAACCTATTTCACTTTTCATTGATCACATTTTCTGACAGCCAAAGTATTCAATTTCTAATCAGTCTGTCATGTGTTAAAGCTTGCCAGGCTACAATGCAGGATCCTCAAACTGCATTCTCCAGAGACATTTCCGTAGTGTTTATCTTCTAGTGTAATCCAAGTATTCAGTAAAAATTAAAGTTGATGGGCTTTATGTTTGTTTCACTTTGACTCACTCTTTATGATCAGCTTTTACTTACCGATATCCACAGATCTGGATTCGTCATTTTTTAAATACCTTCCAAGTATGAATTTGAGTTTGAGTCAGGATGTAGAAATAAGGAGGCAGGCAGAAGTGTAAATTCTTTTACTCAGGGTTTTTCTGTGATTTTTGCTTGTTTGTTTTGTTTTAATAACAAGAACACAATATTTCAGAGTAGCAGTATGGTTATTAATGTCAGCCTACTACTCATCAGCCATTACAGATGTTGTAATTCAGAATTTGAGGTATAAGAAATTATATCAAGGTATCCTGTAACCTCCTTCCTGCAAACCCCAGTTCCTGTCTTCCTTTCCGGTCCTGTGACCTTCCCCTGTGTCCTTGTACCCACCGGGGGTCGGGTATTCCGGCCCCTGTCCCATCTGTGTCTTCATCCCATTGGCAGCTAGCCAAAGCCACTCCCATTCCCCTCTCCTGAATACCTGGTGTGGGGAGAAACTCGGCCTCTTTCCAGCCACACCATCGCCATGCAATAAACTGGGACTGAAAGAGCGTCTTTTGTATCCTTCTCCATCCATGATGCGATACTTTGTCTGATCTTAAATGATTAGGAAATAGACACAGTATAACAGCATCAGTAGGCGCCCAATCGTGGGGCTCTCAGTTATAGACCCCATTTGGCTAAGGTCCCTGTTTTAGGACTTTTAAAGGCCCGTTGGCTGTTCAACTGCCTCTGTGAGTCGGAGCTGTTTTTGACAGCCCCGAACATAAGAGGGTAAAATCGGATAACTTCTCCGCGAGACTCGGAGGAGCCGGTTCTGGATTGGAGCTTTTGCAGAGTTACTGCGAGACCGCACTCCGTCTGAGGAAGGTAAAATCCCTTCGGGGAGGCAGGAACCCCTATCTAGTCCCGAGGTACTGGGGAGGGGGGGAGTTTTTAGATGGAGTAGCCCCAGATTCACGGGGGGAGGTTTGTATCCCGCGGGGGCAGCGGCAGCAGTCCCGCGTGGAGTGGCGACCACGTGGGCGGTGTTGTGCAATCCCGCCGGCATTTACGTGCTCGGGCCGCTCCACCGGCGTGTGTTGGGCTATTGGCGTGAGCACGGGCGCGGGGAATTCCCTTAGGAGGAGTTCCCCCGGACCGCCTGGTGCTGCCATAGCGACAGCCGCGTGTGGTAACAAAGCCCAGTACCCCCAATCACCTGGGTTTGCAACGGACTGCTATTTTGTAACTTTCTGCAACAGTAAAGGAATCGTGCATTTGTGTTTATAACATCGAAATGGGGGAGAAATTTTCTGCACAACAAAAGAGCATTATTTCTCAGCTTAAAGAAATGTTAAATGCACAGGATGTTGTAATTTCTAAAAAACAGATTAGGAAGTTTGTTAGATGGTTGTCTCAAGAAGTTACAGAATTTGAAAAGCAGGATATCCATTCAGTTTTATTTTGGGACAGTGTTGGAAATTTATTGACTTCTAAAATACAGAAAGGCGATACCAAGGCTGCTTTATTTTTGCCTATATTTCTAAATACTCACAAACACTTATCACAGTTAGATTCGGAATCTTCTGTCCCTGAATTAAAAGAGAAATCAGAAATACCTCAAGAAACTACTAATTCTAACAATCCCCCGAGTTATACACACTTAAATCCTTGTAAGCAAGCTGCTACAAACTTGCTGGGATATCCCTGCTTTCCATCCTCGCCGCCTGAAAATTCTAATTTAGAAAATCACCTTTCTTCAGTGCAAGGGGGAAAATCTGTACTAACTCCTAACAATATGCCTTTTTCTTCCAATAACCCATTCCTGCATCCAACTCCCATTTCTGCTCCATATCTTCCCAGCTATGTAAACCCATATTTCCAAGCTGCTGTTTCTATATCGCCTTGTAACTATCTTTCTAACAGGGGGACAGAAAACAATAGGAGCTCCGTGAGAGCTGAGACGGGGGGAGGGGCAGCACGTGTTTCAGGAACGCAGGCAGAGACACAGAACCATTTAACCCCTAACTTGCTGACTAACCCTCCTCAGCTTTTTGATGCAGCACCAGTTAATTATGTGGGTAGAAGGAATGGTAGAAGAAGCTACGAGCCATTCTCATACCAAGAAAAAAAGGAAATTTGTAAGGTGCAAAGGGAATTTGGGAGGCAAAGTGAAATATTTAAAGGGATGCTAAGAACAACCCTTTTGTCTAATGAATTAGTTCCCCGGGATATAAAAGACCTTTTTATGTGTTTGCTAACTCCAGCTGAATATGAATTATGGCTTAATATTTGGAAACGTTCTTTAAGCAGTCTTTTAACAGAGCTTCACAAAAACCCTGAGCATTCCAAAGATTCAGATGATAATGAAATTACATTGGATCATTTATGTGGGGAGGGTGAAATTCACTGCCCTGAAAAGCAAGTCCGGTTATTATCTAAATTTATTTTGAATAAGGTTTGTGATGCAGCTGAAAAGTCTTTTATCAAATTACCTACACCTGAAGTAACTACTAGTTATGTTAATATTACACAACATTCTTCTGAGAGTTTTTTAAGTTTTATAGATCGATTAAAGACACAGGTGGAACGCCAGGTGCAAAATCCAGCCATGCTTGCAGAACTGATTAAGGAATTAGCAGAAAAGAACGCCAATCAAGCATGTCGCAGAGTCATCTCGAGCTTACCACTCTACCCGGAGCCCAGCCTAGCACAGATGATCGAAGCATGCACACGCAAAGCAGAACTGTTCAGTGCTCCTGAGAGGAACCCGAGTCCAGCACCTCCTAAGCCTCCAGCACCTCCACCACCACAGATGAAGAAGCAGCACATGTCATCACAGCAGCTAAAGAAGATCACCTGTTTCCAGTGTCAGCAGGAAGGACATTTTGCTAGGGACTGTCCTCAGAACAGGAAACAGAAGAAAATCAGTGGACCAAAAAACTAGAACTGAGGCGCTGGCCTGCCATAAACACCATAGAGCGCCAGGATATAAATTCTGCAGGCTATACTGTAGCAAAAGCCTCTCTCTTAAAAACAAAGGGGGAGGGTGGAAGGGACAATGTGAGGATAACAGATGATATAAATGTTAAATGTTCTCTTAACCAGGTCAGGCAGTCCTGTGGCCGTGTAAGGCTCCAGACTACCAAAGGTTTTCATTTCAGATCTGCTGAGTGGACCATCATTACAGTGGACATCTCAAGCCCCTTAATTGACATGACGGTTTGCCACATGGAGAGTGAGTATTTTGTTGTGGGAGACACAGCACACACACCTTTAGAAATTGAAATAGCTCCTATGATCATGAAGGGGAAAATATCCAGTGTTATAATATTAGCCCGTGCTCTCAAGCACCTTTCTATTTGTGTGAGGGGCAAGTACTGGTCCAAGCCTTTCCTATTCCAGCAGACATCACAGCAGATGATAAGTCACCAGAGGTTTACTGGGCAGAAACAGTAAAGGAGGAAAAACCTTCTCTAGCATGCAACATGACACATGGAACAGATCACCTACATGTGCAGGGTGTTCTGGACACGGGATCAGATGTGACCATTATTCCTGAAAAACTTTGGCCTTCACATTGGGAATTGCAACCTGTGGCTGGGCAGCTCCAGGGTATAGGAGGAGTTAAATTGGCAAAAATATCAAAACGCATGGTACAAATTGAAGGACTGGACGGCAAATTGGCCAGTGTTCGTCCGTTTGTAATTGATTACAAATGTCCCTTGTGGGGGAGGGACTCCATGTCACAGTGGGGAGTTAAAATGATAATTCCAAAAACCCCTCAGGATTTTTGGAAGCGGCCACTGTTGACTGCCGGGTCCAGAAACTAACATGGCTAAGTGACACACCTATCTGGACAACACAGTGGCCGCTGAAAAAGGAAAAGTTACTGGCACTTGAAAAACTTGTAGAGGAACAATTGGCAAAAAATCATATAGAAGAAACACTTAGTCCCTGGAATTCTCCAATCTTTGTAGTACAAAAACCAGGGAAAGACAAATGGAGATTGTTACATGACCTTAGGGAAATAAATAAAGTAATTCAGGACATGGGGTCTCCGCAAATTGGGATGCCTAGTCCTAGCATGTTACCTAGAGACTGGCAATTGGCAGTTTTAGACATCAAAGATTGCTTTTTCCAAATCCCATTACACCCTGAAGATGCTCCCAAGTTTGCATTCTCAGTGCCATCATTGAACAGAGAGGCTAGAGATACCACTGGAAAGTGCTTCCACAGGGCATGAAGTGTAGCCCTGCTATCTGTCAGTGGTATGTAGCTTCATTGTTGTCTCCTGTGCGTGCACAAAGCAGGGAAGCTATAATCCTACACTACGTGGATGATGTGCTGGTGTGTGCTCCTGACAATTCAATACTCCAACACACGCTTGACCTAGTAGTTAAAGTTTTAACCTCTGCTGGATTTCAATTACAGGAAGACAAGGTTCAAAGGATGCCACCTTGGAAATATTTGGGCCTACAGATTACAGCCAGGACCATTGTTCCACAGAAATTACAAATTAATTGTAACCCTAAAACTCTTGCAGATCTTCACTCTCTGTGTGGGTCGTTGAACTGGGTAAGATCTTGGTTAGGCCTCACTAATGAGGACTTACAACCCCTTTTTAATTTATTGAAAGGGGAGAGGGAGCTACTGTCTCCCAGAGAGCTGACACCTGAGGCAAAAGCTGCAATTGAAAAGGTACAGCAAGCCCTGTCTGAAAGGCAGGCTCACCGCTACCAGCCTAAACTACCTTTCAGTTTCATTGTTTTGGGAAAACTGCCACACTTACATGGGTTAATATTTCAGTGGATTGAGGGGCAGAGAGACTCACTCTTAATCATAGAATGGGTCTTCCTCTCCCACCAAAGATCCAAAACTATCACACAACCACAGGAGCTTATGGCTCAGCTGATCCAAAAAGCAAGAATGAGGCTGTGTGAACTGTCTGGGTCTGATTTCACATGCATTCACCTGCCAATTAAACTTTCTATGGAGGGAAAAAACTCTCCTGAAAGGCTAACAAAAGAAATGTTTGAGCATTTGTTACAGAGCAATGCCAGCCTCCAGATATCTCTGGATAGCTACACTGGACAGATATCTGTTCACAGCCCAGCTCATAAGTTGTTTAATGAGGAATTCCACCTCATCCCTCGTGAAACGAGAAGCAGGAGACCGCTTCAGGCACTCACAGTGTTCACAGATGCATCGGGGGCCTCCCATAAGTCAGTGATGACTTGGAGAAATCCTCAGACTCAGCATTGGGAAGCTGATGTTAAGTTTGTGGAGGGGTCACCCCAGATTGCAGAACTGGCTGCAGCTGTGAGAGCCTTTGAGCAGTTTTCAGAGCCTTTTAACCTGGTAACAGATTCAGCTTATGTTGCTGGGGTAGTATCCAGGGCGGAGCAGGCAGTGCTCAAAGACATCAATAATGAGCAGCTCTTTAGGCTGCTGTCAAAACTAATCTATTTGATTTCACACAGAGAACATCCTTTCTATGTAATACATGTGAGGTCACACATGGAACTGCCAGGAGAAATCTCAGAAGGGAACCGGATGGCAGACACCCTTGCAGCTCCAGCTGAAAAGGCACGCCTTCCTGACATTTTCCAACAGGCAAAACTGAGCCACCAGCAGTACCACCAGAATGCAGCAGGTTTGGTCCGTCAGTTCCAGCTAACACGGAGTCAGGCCAAGGCTATTGTAGCCACCTGTCCCAGCTGTCAGCTCCAGGCCATGCCATCACTGGGTGTAGGGGTTAACCCCCGGGGCCTAGGCAGCTGTGAGGTGTGGCAGACAGACATCACACACATTCCTAGTTTTGGACGCCTCAAATATGTTCATGTGAGTGTAGACACATATTCAGGTGCAGTTTATGCATCCGCACATGCAGGGGAAAAGGCTGTACATGTAAAACAACACCTAGTACAAGCCTTCTCAGTGTTGGGGATCCCTAAAGAAATAAAAATAGATAATGGACCAGCATACACATCAAAGGAGTTCCTGGAATTTGTCCAGCAGTGGGGACTGGGACATAAGACAGGCATCCCCCACTCCCCTACAGGCCAAGCAGTGGTTGAACGCACACACCAGACACTAAAACAGGTTCTAGCTAGGCAAAGCAGTTCAACTGTGTGGTTGTCTCCCCAGCAAAAGCTCTGTAAAGCTCTGTTCACAATCAATTTCTTGAATTGTTCGTTTGAAAACATGACTCCTCCTGTGGTCCGTCATTTTAACAGCAGTAAACAGTTTAAATTGTCTCAGCATCCACCTGTTTTGATTAGGGATCCAGAAACATGGGAAACCAGGGGTCCTATGAGCTAGTAACCTGGGGAAGGGGCTATGCATGTGTGTCAACCCCCTCAGGCCCTCGATGGATCCCCCAAAAGTGGGTTAAACCTTAAATGATTAGGAAATAGACACAGTATAACAGCATCATACAGACACTTTAATTCATATATTACAAGACATCAGAGAAAAGAAAAAGCAAAAGTTACCAGAGGCAGGAAGAACAGGTAGTGAACTTCATGGATCTTAAATGGAATGACTTCAAATTTCAAAAGAATTCTGGTTTGTGATAGCAGCAAGGGCCTCTGCATCAATGCTTTTTAAAGCTGGATGGAGACATACCGCGCCATCAGCTTTGTCAGAGGCCCTTAATGAGCCTTGATCATTATTTGCCAAAGGCTCTTAATCACCCTGGATCTTTACTTCACAGATAAATGTCTCATACCTTGGTTCTTAATGCTTTGTTTCCAACTCTGAGAGAAGAGACGGAAGTGCAGCATATTCTTTATTTTGCCTACCATACATATAGAATACTTTGATCTGATAAAAATATAGTGTCAAAAAAAATTCTGTGAGGACCTTAATAAAGAGAGCTGACTCTAAGCGTTGTCCTAAATGTCTCCAATAAAAAAGGTCTCTATAGCAGCACCAAGCAATGCTGTCAGCTGAGCTGGGCTCAGCCTCCCTGCAAAGGCAGCACTCTGAACCTGTGGAAAATGGCTCTTCTCTATTTATTTCTGCATTTGCAGGATATCCGAATTTTGGTTAGATGTAATTAGCTGCCTTCTATACAATTTATGTCAAGCAAATAATTAAAATTACTGATTGTCTTATCTCAGCTTGGGCACTGTGATTGAAGATGAGCTCTTGTTCTTTCCCAGGCAGGTTCTTAATTTGTCTCTCCATGTTTATGGCGCTGACTGGAGAGGTGTAGCTGGCACTCATCCTGATGCTCATTTCTGTAACCTGTTCTTCTGTGTGCAGGTGTGTGTTTGCTGTTTAAATGGCATATAACTGTATTTTGACTGCCATAAATAGGTCTTTTAGAATATGAAAATTAATTTCAACTCAGCCTGAGGAATCTGGCAATTTTTTTGCTGAGAAGGCTGGAGGTGGCTGTGAGGCTCCCGCCACAACAATGACTTCCTTGAATTTACAGTACTGTAATTCTTGCAGGTTGTTACTGTCCTTTGTATACTCTAACACTGTTTAAATATTAGTCACAGAAACAATGCTGTCTAGCTTGTACTTTGTCTTTTGCCAGCTCTTGTTTATTTTTCATGTTTTTTCTAATGCGTCTTAGTTTATTCCATCTTGTAAGGACCAGTTCCATCTGAAAGCTGCTGCTGATGAGAAATCATTTTTCCAATTGAGAATATAAGCGGAAAGAAGGAGTGTGTGTATGTAGAAAAGATATAGCTTAATGGATGCAGGGCTTCAAAAATGCCAAAACTGATAATCTCGTATTTGGAAGAAGTGAGTCTGAGTTATGGCTAACATTTCTCAGTAAAGCATGTATTAGCACTGGTAAAGAGGCTGGAGTATTTGCCTGGTGTGGGAGAGAGTTCCTGTAGGTTAGTGCTTAGGAATAAATTCTAAAGGCCAGTTAAAAATTGTATTTGTTTGAAAATATAGGATTGATAACCATTTTTGACCAGAAGTTAGATATTGCACCAATGTATGGTGCTATCACTGATTTAGAAGAGGTGAGGCCTTGCTAAAGGGTACTATTAAGAAACCTTTTCACTGCGTATGGAATAGCATCTGTTTCTGTGATGTTGGTTTATTGCAAAAATTCATTTGAATAAGGTTTGTTTCACAATTGTCATGTAGTGGTACGGAAGGGGTATCGTATTTAAGAGATTTGTGTATTTTTAATTTTACATGAAGGAGTCATAAAATGTGAATTTCTGTTGATGTAGTGATATAGGTTGGGCATGAAAATAGCTGGGTTTGTGTGTTTTGCACAGTGATGAGAGATGCTACTCTTTTCAACATGCAAGGGTCAGCCAAGGATTGTGAGTATGGAAATGCATAAGACTGACTGTCCCAACTGCTCCCTCAGTATTTGATTGGGCCTTTTCACTTTCCTTCTTTGTTACTGTTGAGTACTTGTCCTTTTCATGTTAAGTTTTGGTCTCTTGCCTTCTCTTTTCCTTGAGCAATGTTATTATTTCTGTTCAGAAGGGACAGAACTCTTTTTCTCTGAGAAAGAAGCCACAAAACTTCTGGATCTGAACACAAAGGATCTCCTTTTCCCAGCAATGTTCCTTTAGATGATATATAGCAACTGAAATAAGGAAAAAAGCCAAGGATCTGTGTAGTGTGTTCAACCTACACTTAGCAGCTGTATATAGGTGAGAATGGTCATAGCTCTGCCATGATTTATAGCAAGAGCTGAACTGCACAAAGCCTGGATTGGTCTGGGAACTTTTATCCATACATTTGGAAAGAGATCTCTGGATATGATTGTGCAAACTGAATTAAACTTTTTTGTTCTTTTTGTTTGCCTACTATTATGACACATTGATCAAATAAGAAAGTATTATTTCCAGAGAAAAGTGTTACAAGAGATTCTTGCACATGCTCGCAGTATTTCCTGATACAAACTCAATGGAAAGGTCTTCAGTTCCTCTGTAGTATGTCAGAATAAAAAATTCACCTGTGGCTTTTGGAACAAATTTATATAAACTGTAATCTGCTATTTATGACCTTTCTGTCTGATATTCTCCACAATATGGCAGAAAATATGAAAGTATTAAAAATTTTGCAGGGTTTTATTCTGCTGTTCCAATTACTTTTTTGTGTGAGTATTCAGTTTTACACACTGTATGGATAAGTTATAAGAAATATAGGACTGGGTTATATACAAAAATATCCTTGTCTTTGCTGAGACGATGCTAAGCCTCTAATTTGATTATGTAACCAAATCTGGATTTTTAATTTTTTTTTTTTTTTTTATTTTAGATGCAGGGTTATTAAAACATATCCTTAAATTAGTCTTTTATGCTTGAGATGAAACTCAATTATCTTGGGAAAAAAACCAGGGGTCCAAGAATTGATTTTCTCTTCTGAAGTCTCTTCACCTTTTCACCATGAAGTGTCAAACCTTCGAAAATCAGATCTTAAAGATTCTTAGATGTGTTATAAGTAGGAATGCCTGAAAAGCCTTTGATTGATGAGAAAAAAGATTTCAGTTGAAGTTTAGGTGTGTATCTTGAACATGAAGTTACTTGGGTTTGTTATTTGGTATAGCTGTACTGATATAAAGCCATTGGTAAGATGTATACTGCCACAAGCCTTTAAGGCAGGCAAGAAGATCATCTATCTGCCATAGTTATGGCTATTTCAGCCTTAAAATGGAGTAAATTTGGAAAACCACACTGATTGTGAAAAGAAAAATGCATTACAAGCACAATCCTAGATGTCTCTGGCCAACAGTAATCTTCTGCTACAAAAAATGGAAATTCCAGGGGCCTGATATCAGGAGTTACAATATGCAAAAAAAAAAGAAACTGGAATGCATATAATCTGGACCCAAAGTGTTTGGTGCTTTTGTAGTAGTTTTGTAATCTGTATATAACTATCTGTAGGGACTTAAAAACTGAGACAATGAAGAGATTTTAGTCTCATAGGACGCATTTCAGAACAATGCATAAGTGGCAAAAAATTGTGCAAAGAGACAGTCTAAGATGAACATGCATTTATCTTCATCTTGAATAACAGAAGAAAAGGTGTCAACAAAGCGCAAGTCAATCTTTCTGTGTTTAGTTCTCGCTTATTAGGTTTGTTTAAAGATAATCAGTTTCAGCAAAGATAGAATGTAAATTTAGATTCTCTCATTAAATTAAAATTATTAAAATTATTATTATATATGTGAAAGTGAGTATAAAAATGTCTATGGCTTAGGAATTACCTATATAAGAATAAGTGCAATGGATATTACTGATCTATCCCACTCTTGCATCTGCAATCAAGTGTTAAGGGAAAGAGGCTGTTCCAGAGAGTGGTTTAGTGCTTTCTCAGTTGTTTGGGTTTATTCTCTAAATATTTAGTGAGCATTTTAAGTAGCTATGAATCCTGGAAGGTAAATACTTCCCTTAATAGTCTTAATAATAAGACTTATTTCTCTGTTTTGATCTTTTCATTTCTGATTGTCCTTGTTAAACTTAGAAAATTGCTACTGATCAGGACAGCAGAAGTGAATACACGTTTGTGGGTTAATAATTGCACATTTATTTAAAACTATTTTTTTTAAAGCTTCCAACTATTTTGGTAGGGTGCTTTTTTTCAATTGGTTTTGATTTTTTGACAGTTGTTTTAGTCCTTCTCCTCTAGGGATATTTGGAGTAAAATACAAACAACACTTACACACACAAACACACACATAGATCTAGCAATTAAGTGACTCAAGAGTTTGGAACTTCAGTACAGAGAAATTAAATTTGTAATACATTTTAAAATTAAATTAGTCCTTTCCTATTTAGTAATAACAATGATCGATTGGTCATGTCTTGTCCTTCCCATCTGTGCCAAGGAAATTCTTAGAATTCAAGGAAAAGCTTCCAGATCTGTTCTCAACTTTGAATTAAGCAATTAAGATTCCAGTATAGGTGCTTTCACATCGGTCACATTAAGGAAAGGTCGAAAATAAGAAATCATTGATACATAAGAAGGGTACTGCTGTGGGGGGAGTTCCTTGAGAGCTCATAAGCAAGGGAGAATTTTGTGACCACTCTTTTTCACCAGGCTGGCAGTACTGAAACTCGTGGTATCTCTTATTTCACTATGCATACTTGAGGGATAATTAATTCCTTGAAAATATATTTTGTCCTGAAATCTTTTGGCATTAAAATAAGGAATGTTCTACTGTTAAACAAAAAAGTATGTGAATTACTGTTATTCCCATCTGGAGGCATTGCTGCTAGACTATTTTCTAAAGATAGTAAAATAGGTTTTCTAAAGAAAAATAAGTTTCAAACAAAATAGATTATTTCTGCTAATCCTTTGAAAGTTCTTAAATACTTAGTGTAATTATTAGAAGGAAACCTCAGAGGTAATCTCAGCAATGCATCTCTCTGCAGATCTTGAGTGCAGAGCATTAGTAGCACAGTTTTTAGCTTTCAAATGTCCTTCTGCAGACATTATTTCATGGGAAGTGGACACACAGTGTCATCCCCCATGGTGTATTTGCAGATACATTTTATGCCTGCTTCTTGTTCATTTGGATAAGGATTGTGTCTGTTGTAGGTACATTGAGTCTTGTACCAGTTCCATTGTTCTTGAAGAAAACAAAATTAAAACCTTCAATAGCAACAATATAAAATAAATATTTAATAAATTTAAAATTATGGAAAACCCCCAGCAACCAAAAAACAAACATGCATGTTGTTTAATACTGTGAAATACTTCTGAAAGATCACAGACCACAGCTGATCCATAATAAAAGCCCATGAAACAGAAAAATATTATAGAAATTCTGTTTTCTTCCACTGCTAAGTGTAATTCTTTATTTCACTGTGTTTATGAAGGAGAATTGATACTGTCTGTCTGAAGTGTCTCAAAACATTCTTTTTCCTCTTGCTATAAATTAACTTTCAGCAGAGCACCTAATGCATTTGTGTATAAGTTTGTGAGGACTTGAAGAATAACATACCTGGCAAGTGATAGAAGAACAAGAATCTTTGGTCTCAACTACATTAATTTGCTCAGGGTTGCTGAGTAATTACCTAAATGTGAGGGGTTTGTTGTTATATCAGGCTTCTAGTAAATTAATGTGATCACACTCCTCAGAATTTGGCCAAAATTTTGCCATGGAGATACTCTAAGATCTTGTGCTAAAGTTGTAGACTTGGCATAATTAAGTCCAGAGTAATGTATGGTCAACTTGCTGTTGGTATTTTAAAGCTCTCTGCATTAGAAACAGCATGGGAAAATTCCTGAGCACAGGAAGACCAGATAATCGAAATACCAGAACCTGTAATTTTCTCTATGGGCTGTAGTAAACAGGATATATGATACAATTCTGTACTACAGTATCTTCAGCTATTTAGCCAAATATCCACCAAAGCAGCATTTGATGTTTGGGTAATATTCCATCAGGCTACAAATGGATTTGATGACTAAATATATGCTAAGGTGAAAGATCAATTGAAACAGATTAATTCAATTTCCATGATACCACATATCGCAGTAAATTAATCTTGTATGTGTTTATCTGTCACCATAAAAATGTTACTAATCACTTGAAAATGATACTATCTCAAAAGTTGCTATTTAAAAAAAAGAAAATTGGTAAACCATTTTCTTTCTTAGATTTAAACTAAGAAAAGGAAATCTCTGTACTTCACCCTTTACACAGTGTCACCTGAAATAGGAAGTCTCCATTTTTTGCTAATTAATGCTATTAACAGCTTTAGAAACTGTTAGTTGGTATGGTCAAATAAAATAATTATTTTAATGACAACTAAATAATTATTATAATAGTGAAATATTGTGGTCTGGCATATGTTATGGTGTTGATTGACATAATCATGTGTTTGTGTAGATATTTTTCCATACATTACAGTAAATCCTTCAGATGCAGAATTCATTAAATTATAGGGTAACTGAGTCTTAGCAGTCTTTAGACAGTGTGTAGAAGTAAATGTAAAATTTTCATGGCTGTTCACTTGGGACTTTTTGCCCTGTGTCCTGATTATCAGCTGATATTTATGTGGTTCATCAGTGTTACTATTGAATGCAGACAGGTGTCCAGGTGATAGCTTGCCCCTATTTAAAGCACCTTATTATTACAATTTACATGCTTTTAGCATTACTTTCGAATCCTAAGCTAAGTGTGTAGTCTGTCAGTAAGCAAAAACATTTAGTGTATTTTGAGGTATAATGCACCCAGAAACCCCTGAAAGTATATTCAGAACAAGGTATCATTTTCCGTATCAGTAAAGGTAATTTTATGACATAAATCATTTGCTAGGACTGCCACTGCAGAGGCAGCAGACTCCATGCCACCCGTATGATACTGGAGTAGCTTTGTGAGTAGGGGAATATAAGACCTATCAGTGAGTGACACATGTACAGTGGAGTCTGTGCTCAGCAACTGCAAGCCTCTGGCTGCAACTCTTCATTCTCATTAGGTCTCTTCAATATATCCTACTCTTTCTTATTATAAGACTTGTTTTCTTATTCATAGCCTTCAGGAAACAGAGGGAAGGAATAGATTATTTGTGTATCTATGATAAAGGAAGAGAGACATCTTTCATTTTCCTTCTATTTTAACACCTGTAAGAGGTAAACATTCCAGGGTGGGAGAATACCACAAAACCACATTTTTTTGCTCAGGGGAGGGGATCACTTATAAGATATATTTGTTTGCATTCTTCCAATATTCTAGGTCTCAGGTGTAAAAAAGAATGCTTTACCACAAAATAGTGGGTGAACCTCAAATATTTTTCTAATCATGAGACTGAGGTCTATCCTGTGAAAGTCTCTTTTTAGTTAGAGTGCTTGGCAGAGATGACTACATGTAGCATTCAAAATGTGAAATGTGAAATCCTGATATCAACTCTCTTGAGATCAGCTTGATGCAACTCTAAACATACAGCTACAATAAATTTAATGGAAGCAACAATAATACTATCAGAGATGCTTCATTCTCTTGAAGGAACATGGGAGGGGGTAGTAAGCTTGGACTTGGGGTTCTACGACAATATTTTAGATTTAGAGTTTTGGGTTTGTGTCAGGATTATTTTTGTTTGGTATGTTTTGTGTGTGTCCTGCTTTCCTCTTGACATTAAAATGGAAGAAATAATAGGTAAACTTGGGACTGGCAAACTTGGAATATCTCATTCTGGAATATTCTTGAAAGGGTTTCCTTCATATAATATAGCATGCAGGGCTATTTCCAAAAAAATAAAAGGCCTTCAATGTCTTCCATTTTGTAGGTCAAAAAATGGTAATGAAGTCTTGTTGCAGTGTGAGCAGATGGTAGGTTGCTGCAACCTTCCTGAAGCATCCCTATGAGGAAAGTGTTCCACTAAGTACACAGCAAACACCACACTCAAATGCAGCAGCTGGTTATCTAAAGCGGTGAAGGCAGGAAGGGTCTTTGTATAAGTTTCTAGTGGTAGTTTATTTCACCTACACACTGAAAGGGCCCAGGGACAAAGACAAGGAAATGTAGAGGGTCCAGGATTATACACAGGTACAAGGGAGTGGAGCCAACAGCAACAACCAATCACTTGAAAATGTGGATGGGAAAAGGATTACAGTGACCAATAGGGAAATACAAGGGTAAACATACAGGGGTACAGACTAATGAGGATACAAAGAAACTTCTCAAACCTTGACCATACATGGATTACAGGGGGTTGAACAGCCAATGGGCCAGTAGGGGCACTGGGGTTGACTGACAGCATGTCACAGGAGTAGATGGGAGAGGTTAAAGTCTAGGGACATTCTTCCAGCGCATAGCCCCAGGAAATCCCCTGGTGGGCCCAGAGACCTCCACAAACTCTGTGGAATGGGCTAACAAAATTTGTGTAGTTAATGCCAGGTGACATAAAAATTATATTCCTTAATCTTATTCCATGCAGGGAAGATGGAGTTGGCATTAAGACATATAGCTATTGTTTGGCCATTTCTCTGCGTTTGTTTTTTCCCTTTCTCTCCATCTTGGCCTGTACCAGTACATGCCAGGGAAGCATTGCTAGTCCACTGGATTAGTTTGGTTTTAAAGCAATTCAGGACAGGTTAAAGAATTCAGTCCTGTCTGATCAGTTTCCATGACTGAACAGGTAAATGTTTTACTGTGCTTTTCAGTCAAAGTTATTCAAAATAGAAAAACTAATTTAGAGTGTATCCTAACTAGCCCAAATAATCCTGGAACAGCCTTGTTAGGAAACAAGTCAAGATACAACTGTGCCAACAGATCTTAGGAGGATGGCTGCACTGGGGCTGGGCTAGGTAAGGGCCCAGCCATAAAGCAGTGGTGTCTTTTTTTACTGTATGGCTGTTTTTTGACATTTGCTTCATTTAATTCTAGACGCAGGCTGATGGTCTTCCCTCTTCCCTGCCCAGCAGGCAAAGACAGTGGGGGAGCCCTTGCCAGGATGGGGCTTAGCTCTCCCCTAGGCCGTGCAGGTGGGGCCGGGAGGACCTGGTTGCCCGGAGCCACTCCTCTGAGGTGGGGGGAGACCCTGCGGACTGGTGGCAGGGCAGAGTTTTAATGTTGGCTAGATGTTTTGCTGGACTGTGGGAAGGAAGGAAGGAAGGAAGGAAGGAAGGAAGGAAGGAAGGAAGGAAGGAAGGAAGGAAGGAAGGAAGGAAGGAAGGAAGGAAGGAAGGAAGGAATATAATAATAATCATAATAATAAACACAATAAAAATTTTCTTTATATCCTTTAAGATTTAAGCCTATTTTTCCTTGCTTCTAATCCTATCTCGCAGCAAGAAATGAATAAATAATTCTAATAAGTGCACTGGCAATTTAGTCAATGCTAAGCCCAAAACAGTAGTATAATCTCATAATTGTTTCTTTTACTCCATGTTTCCTTCCCCTCTGTTGCACTGACAGGCATAAAGCTTTGCAAATGTACTGGTTTGAAGGACAGGTGTCTGCCAATAAAGGCAGAAGCTTCTCTTTGAAATGGAGAATGTAAACCCCCTCTCTCCAAATTATTATTATAATTTTGAAATTAAGAGGGCTCTCAGGCAAATATATGGGAATTAGGAATAACAATTCTTTACTAGGAAAATTAAAATTAATATACAGTGTTGCAAAGAACAATCCCAAAACCCTGACCGAGTCAGAATACAGCCTGACACTCTGTCAGTCAGGGTGTTGGTAGCAGTCCAATTAAATGGTGGCTACAGTCTTCTTCCAGTGGCAGATGTGGTTCTGTTGAAGCAGTGTTCCTGTACAAGAGTGCAGTTTTCCTCTGAGGTTCCAGGAATGATGTGGAAAGGTCCAGTTTTCCTCTGGAATCCAGTGGAAAGAAAGTATCTTGTTGTCCAAAATCTCAGTTTTTTATCTAAGTAGGAAAGGCTTGGCTCCTCCCCCTGGCTGGAGTATCTCCCAATGGAATGAAGTAATTTTATCAGTCATACAGTGGGACTTACTGGCCCATTAGCAGATGATATCTTCCTGGAGAGATGATGGGTTGTGGAAAAGATAAAGATGATTGCCCCACCTGGTCTTAAAAATGGCCCTTTAGACGGTAATATGTGCCACGGAGATAAGGGTCACTATCCTACCCAGCTTCAACAGATGGTGACAGAATACACATTTCTGGCCACATCCTATAGTGCAACACAAGAGAGCAAGGATTCAGGTAAATATTATAGAAGAAGACTATTTTCCATAGAATATATGCTGAGACCTGTGAAAGGAAATAAAGTTAAGTTGTACATCTATGTATTCTCTGTAGATTGTTCGACCATGACTTTTATTTTATAGTATGGTGGTGTCCAAGTTTAAGACAAAACTGGGGGGGAAACCTCCAAAGGAGGCCCCCAGAGAATAAGCCCCCCTCACAATTCCTCCCCCCACTGGGCTTGGAAAGAATTTTCCTCGGGGGGAAAAGTGGAAAAAACCTATTTATTAACAAACACAAGAAAAATACTTCCCAGCACCAGGAAAGTACAATCTCAGATGACAAAAAAACCGTTTTCACCAAAGTGAGAGACAGTCGCTGCTGGGAAGGGCGAAAAGCTTCTTTGGCAGGCTCCAGAGGCAGTCTCTGATGTTCAGGTCCCGTCCGGAGCGGGTACAGATCTTCGAGATGAAGGGGGAGGGGAAAAAGAAGCAGCCGGGACAGCAGCAGCAGGGCAGCGGCAGCCGGGGCATCAGCAAGCTGGGGCAGAAAACAGCGGGGCAGCAGCAGCAGCAGCCAGGGTAGCTAGCAGGCTGAGCAGCAGCAAGCTGGGGCAGCAAGCAGCAGCGGCAGCCCGGGCAGCCCCGCAAGCCAAGCAGCACAGCCCGGGGCCCCACCCCCCCGGACGGGGGAGAAGGGCACCGGCGGCAGGCAGCTCCATGCGAGGTGTGGGGGCGGGGGAGGAGCAGACACAACACCAACCTGGGACATTCCACCCCTTATCCCACATCGTGAACTTTGACATATGATTGGGATATAAACTCACTAAATACAAAGGAAAAGCTTTCATCCGACTTGCTCAAACCTTCATCACTTACACATTTCCTCTTATTTCACTTACTCAGTCCTTCAACACTTACATATTTCTTTCTGTCTCATCCTACAATCAGATCTCCCTGTGGTACACATCGTATTGTTCCATCTTCCTGCATTATCCACCACGTGCATCCTGGTCCTTGAGCAAAGACAATCCCACGAATGGGTTTGCCTGTACTCAAGGCAGGATTAACCCATACTGCCTTTCCTAACAAACCTCTAACATGGGCCACTGGGACTTTATCTCCATCCACTATATTAAGGGAGTCAGACTGAGCAGGACCTGCTCGGTTGATGGAACCTCTGGTGTTAACTAACCAAGTAGCCTTTGCTAGATGTTGTTCCCAGTTTTTAAAAGACCCCCCACCCAATGCCTTCAAGGTGGTTTTCAGTAATCCATTGTACCTTTCCAATTTACCTGCAGTTGGTGCATGGTAAGGGATGTGGTACACCCACTCAATGCCATGTTCTCTAGCCCAGGTGTTAATGAGGTTGTTCTTAAAATGAGTCCCATTGTCTGACTCGATCCTCTCAGGGGTGCCATGCCTCCAAAGGACCTGCTTTTCCAGGCCCAGGATGGTGTTGCAGGCTGTAGCATGAGACACTGGATAAGTCTCTAACCATCCGGTTGTGGCTTCTACCATGGTCAGGACGTAGCACTTGCGCTGGCGGGTCTGAGGCAGTGTGATATAATCAATCTGCCAGGCCTCTCTGTACTTATACTTAGATCATCGCCCCCCATACCAGAGAGGCTTCACCCGCTTCACCTGCTTGACAGCAGCTCATGTGTCACAGTCGTGGACAACCTGGGAGATGCTGTCCATGGTTAGATCCACCCCTTGGTCTCGTGCCCACTTATAGGTGGCATCTCTGCCCTGATGACCCGAGGCATCATGGGCCCATCGAGCTAAGAACAACTCTCCCTTGTGCTCCCAGTCAAGGTCTATCTTCGGCACCCCTATCTTTGCAGCTTGATCTACCTGCTGATTATTTTGGTGCTCCTCATTGGCTCTACTTTTGGGGACATGGGCGTCTACATGCCGAACTTTCACAGGTAATCTCTCTAATCGAGTAGCGATCTCTTTCCACTCTTCAGCAGCCCAAATTGGTTTTCCTCTGCGCTGCCAGTTCGCCTCTTTCCATCTCTTCAACCATCCCTACAGAGCATTGGCTACCATTCAGGAATCAGTGTATAAATAAAGTTTCGGCTATTTCTCTCTCTCTGCGATGTTAAGGGCTAGTTGGACGTGTTTTTTTTTGATGTTTGAGTTCAGCAAATTGACTAGATCCACCCTCTCCTTCAGTGGCCTCTGCAACCCGTTGTGTGGGGCTGCATACAGCTACTTTCCATCTCCGATTCATGCCTACAATGTGACAGGAACAGTCAGTGAATACAGCGTAACACGCTTCCTCTGCCGGTAGCTGGTTGTATGGTGGAGCTTCTTCAGCCCGTGTCACTGGTTCTTGTTCCTCATCTGTGACACTGAAACTCTGACCCTCGGACCAGTTTGTAATTATTTCTAGAATCCCAGAACGTTTTAGTTTTCCAATTCTGGCACAGAGTGATGAGGGCTATCCACTTGCTCCATGTGGCACTGGTGGCATGGTGGGTTGAGGGAACCTTTCTGCTGAACATCCACCCCAGCACTGGTAGTCGGGGTGACAGGAGGAGCTGTGCTTCAGTACCAATCACTTCTGAAGCGGCTTGGACTCCCTCGTAGGCGCCCAAAATTTCCTTCTCCGTTGGGGTGTAATTGCCTTCAGACCCTCTGTAACTTCTGCTCCAAAATCCCAGGGGTCGGTGTCAGGTCTCACCAGGCACCTTCTGCCACAGGCTCCAGGGTAAACCATGGTCCCTGGCTGCAGAGTACAGTACGTTCTTCACATCTGGTCCCGTCCTAACTGGGTCAAGAGCTACCGCATGGGCAATCTCCTCTTTAATCTGGGCAAAAGCGTGCTGTTGTTCAGGGCCCCAGTGGAAATCGTTCTTCTTGCGAGTGACCCGGTAGAGAGGGCTCACAATCTGGCTGTACTCAGGGATGTGCATTCTCCAAAAGCCTATGGCACCTAGGAAAGCTTGTGTCTCCTTCTTGTTAGTAGGTGGGGACATAGCTGTTATTTTGTTAATGACATCAGTAGGAATCTGACGCCATCCATCTTGCCACTTCACTCCCAGGAACTGGATCTCACACGCAGGTCCGTTAACCTTACTCTTCTTGATGGCGAAGCCGGCTTCCAGGAGAATTTGGATAATTTTCTCTCCTTTCTCAAACACTTCCACTGCTGTGTTCCCCTATACAATGATGTCATCAATATATTGTAGATGTTCCGGAGCCTCACCCTTTTCCAGTGCAGCCTGGATCAGTCCATGACAGATGGTGGGACTAGGGCAGTCGGTTCCAGGTGTACTGCACACCCCTCCAGGTGAAAGCAAACTGAGGCCTGCACTCTGCTGCCAAAGGAATGGAGAAAAATGCATTGGCAATGTCAATGGTGGCATACCACCTTTCTGCCTTGGACTCCCGCTCGTACTGCAGCTCCAGCATATCCAGCACGGCAGCGCTCAGCAGGGGAGTCACTTCATTCAATGCACAACAGTCCACAGTCAATCTCCATTCTCCATCAGATTTTCGCACAGGCCAGATGGGGCTGTTGAAGGGTGAGTGGGTTTTGCTCACCACCCCTTGGCTCTCCAGCTCACGGATCATCTTGTGGATGGGGATCACAGCATCTCGAGTTGTTCTATATTGCCGGCGATGTACTATTGAAGTGGCAATTGGTACTCCTTACTCTTCTCCTTTCAGAAGTCCTACTGTAATTGGATTCTCGGACAGTCCAGGCAAGGTGTTCAACTGCCAAATGTGCTCTGCCGTCACAGCTGCTATCCCCAATGCCCACTTAAGGCCTTTTGGGTCCTTAAAATAGCCGCTTCGAAGGTAATCTATGCCCAAAATACATGAGGCCTCTGGACCAGTCACAATAAGATGTTTCTTCCATTCCCTTCCAGTTAAACTCACTTCAGCTTCCAGCAGGGTGAAGTCCTGCGAGTCACCTGTCACACCAGCAATACAAACAGATTCTGCCCCCACGAATCTTGATGGAATTATTGTACATTGGGCACCTGTGTCAACTAAAGCTCTATACTTCTGTGGTTTCAATGTGCCAGGCCACTGAATCCACACAGTCCAAAAGACACGGTTCTCCCTCGCCTCACCCCGGCTAGAGGCAGGGCCCCTCTAAGCCTGTTTATCCTTCTTTCCTGAGGCATACGTCTTAGAAGTTCCTTCGAGAGGGTCAGACATGTCATTATCACTATCATATTTGGCACTTTGGGTATGGGCAACAGGAGTGGCTCTCCTTCGGGTGGAACTTTCTCTTTCAATCTTGCCTTCCTTCAAATCCCTCACCCATTGTGCCAGAGCAGCCATAGGCTTTCCATCCCACCTCCTCATGTTCTCTCCAGAGTCCTGCAAGAAAAACCATAGCTCAGCCCGGGGAGTGTACCTCTCTCCCCATCGAGGGAACGTCTACGTTGGGTGCCAGGACGTCTAATTTGCACAGCTGAAATTTGGAGGAGGTCCTCCTTAATCTCCTCCCTGAGCCTCTTATGATTTTCCTCTATCTTGTCCTCTAAATTTTGTAAGTGTGTGTCCTGGGTTGGTGTTTTGACTGACTCCTCACCCTGCCCCCGCCTTGGCCATGAAGCTGTCTGCTCCTGGGGGAGGGGCCGCCTGGGCTCGGCTCTGTGGACTGGACTTGGTTTTTTTTTTCCTTCTTGCCGTGGCTGGCTTGGCTCTGGCTGCTGCTGCTTGTGGCTTTTCGCTGCTGTGGTAGTAGTTCGTTGCCTGGTTTGTTAGTTAGCTGGGTTTTTTTTGCTTGATTTTTTGGCTTTATATTGCTTGAATTATTTGTTTTAGCTCGCTGTTGTTTAAGGCTTGCTGGCTGTTTTTTCTTTCCTTTCTCTCTCTCCCCCTCTTCCTCCCCCACCCCCTCACCTCCCGAGGATCAGCACCAGCTCGCTCCAGAGGAACCCTGCGGCCTGCCTCTGGACACTGGCCAGAGAAGCATTTCATCCTTCTAGTGAAGATCGAATCGTCCACGTCTCTCTTTCTCTCTCGGTGAAAATTTTTTTGTCATCTGGATCTGTGCTGGGAAGTGTTTCTCTTGTATGTGTTAATAAATAGGTTTTTTCCACTTTTCCCCCTGAGTGAAATATTTTTTTCTTAAGTCCAGTGGGATAAAGAATTGGGGTTTATTCCCTGGGAGCTCTTCTGGGGGTTTTTTCCCCTAAGTTTGTCCCAACTAGGACGTTTCTTATTTGGTGGCCCGTACGGGGAGGAGAAAGTGGAAAAAACTTTAATAACATCTTGTTTTTAATTTGCCTGTATTGATATCAGTATGTTTTTTGAAGCCATGATGTCTTTTGGATTGGAAGCCTGCCTGTATGTTTGCTCTTTAGAGTTTTTTGAAATCTTAATACCCCTGTGGTCTTTGGGCCTGTTCTCTTACTCAGAGATAGCCCCAGTATTGTCTCTAGCACGTAGTTTTTTCATGAAAGGGGTATTAACCAAAATACTCATTGGGCTAGGCTTGGTTGTTATGATCTGCCAGAAGTTTATGAAGGTGTTAGAATCCACTTCAGGGATGTACAAGTCGTGGTTTGTGTTGTGCACTCAATTCATTAGAGGAGAAGCAAGCAAAGAGGATTTCTTGCCTTTATTTTCCTTCTTCTCCCCTGAATTATTTACATCTCTGTTAGAAAATGTTCAGCTCTCCCTGAGTGTAAAGGAGACCATCTTTCTGGTATTTAATTTAGTAAGTTTTTTCTATACTGTCTGCAGTTTTTACAGAATGAAAGCTGAGATTTCTAGGGATGCAGGTGTTACAACCCCTGATTTGGTAGCAAAGCAGAGTGGGAAGAATTCTGAGTGGTGTGGCAAATGGGAGGAACTGGGCCAAATTCTAAAAGAGTTTTCTGAACCTATAATCTGGGATTTTTCATCTGAACAAATTCAAGACCCAGTCGAGATTGCAAAGTACTTAAAAGAAAAGTGTCAGGATAATTCTAAGGAAAAGAAAATCACTGCAGTGAGCTGGGCTCTGGCGTACGCTTATCGAACCCTGTTAGATAGTGTAGGACAACAAACAAAGGAGAGGGAACAGGGAGATAACGTAGCTACTATTCCAGTTACTCAGACTGCAGTTAACACCTCAGGCTCCAGGACAGGGGCAAAATTAGACAGCAAGCTTCAACCTATGGCTGTGGCTACCAGTACCAGGAGTAGAAAGTGCACAAAGAAAACAGATCGGCCGGGGGAAGATGATGATGATGAGGATGCAGGAGAAGGACCTTCAACTCCCCCTGATATAAAATCCGATGTTAAAGTGACTGATGGGAGATCAGAAACTAATAATGAGTCCCTTTCCCTGAAAGATCTTCGTGGTCTAAGAAAAGATTATACAAGGCGACCTGATGAATCCTTAATTAGTTGACTGGTTCGGCTTTGGGATGCGGCAGGTGAGGCAACTATCCTGGATGGCACGGAAGCGAGACATTTGGGATCCCTGTCTCAAGATCCAGTCATCGATCAAGGTATGATGAGGGGAGCTAATCCTCAGAGCCTCTGGTCACGTGTATTGGACAGTGTGGCACAAAGACATCTCTGCTCTGATGACCTGTACATGCAGCAGACCAGATGGAAAACCATCGAGCAGGGAATCCAACGTTTGAGAGAGATGCCAGTGACAGAAATTATCTTCTTAGATGACGTAACAACTAGAAATTCAGATCTGGTACCATGCACACCGATTATGTAGAGGAAGCTTGTGAGTCTTGGACCATCTGAATATGCCTCAGCTCTTGCAATCATGAAACAAGAAGACATATATGAGACAGTGCTTGATATGGCAAAGAAGCTTCGGGCGTAAGCTGATGCTGTGCATGGCCCAACACATGCCAGGATTGCAGCCGTAGAAATACGTTTACAGAACTTGGAGAATAAGTTGGAGGAAAACCATAAGAAGCTGAGAGAGGAAATCAAGGAAGATCTCCTCCAAATCTCAGCTGTGCAAATCAGACGTCCTGGCAGTCAACGCAGACGCTCTTCTGCTGAGGAGAGAAGGTACACCCCACGTGAGGAGTTGTGGTTTTTCTTGCGTGACTGCAGAGAAAACATGAGGAGGTGGGATGGAAAGCCCACAGCTGTTCTGGCACGACGAGTGCGTGATTTGAAGGAAGACAAGGCTCAACAAGAAGGTTCCATCAGAAAGAGAGCAGCTCCAGTCGCCCGGAATCACAGTGCCATGTATGAGGAGGATGATGATGACATGTCCGATTCACTTGAAGGAACTTCTAAGACCTATGCCCCCGTCAAAAAGGATAAACAGGCTTAGGGAGACCCTGCCTCTAGCCAGGGTGAGGCCAGGGAAAACCGAGTGTTTTGGACCGTGTGGATTCGGTGGCCTGGCACATCGGAACCACAGGAGTATGAAGCTTTAGTGGACACTGGAGCACAGTGTACTATATTTCCATCAGGATGTGTCGGAGAAGAGACCGTTTCTATTGCTGGTGTAACAGGTGGATCACAGGACTTTACCATAGTGGAAGCGGAAGTGAGTCTAACCGGAGGAGAGTGGAAGAGATACCCGATTGTGACTGGCCCAGAGGCCCCGTGTATTTTGGGAATAGATTTCCTTCGAAGCGGGTATTTTAAGGACCCAAAAGGATTCAAGTGGGCATTTGGGATAGCGGCTGTGATGGCGGAGAGAATCCGGCAATTGAACACCCTGCCCGGACTATGTGAGAATCCAATTGCCGTGGGACTCCTGAGGGTAGAGGAGCAGAGGGTACCGATTGCCACTTCGATAGTACATCGCCGGCAATATAGGACAACTCGGGATGCTGTGATCCCGATCCATAAGATGATCCGGGAGCTGGAGCACCAAGGGGTGGTGAGCAAAACCCACTCACCCTTCAACAGTCCCATCTGGCCTGTGCGCAAGTCTGACGGAGAATGGAGATTGACAGTGGACTACCGTGCATTGAATGAAGTCACCCCACCATTGAGCGCTGCCGTGCCGGACATGCTGGAGCTCCAGTACGAGCTGGAGTCCAGGGCAGCAAGGTGGTATGCCACCATTGACATTGCCAATGCGTTTTTCTCCATTCCTTTGGCAGCAGAGTGCAGGCCACAGTTTGCTTTCACCTGGAGGGGTGTGCAGTACACCTGGAACCGACTGCCCCAGGGGTGGAAGCACAGTCCCACCATCTGTCATGGGCTGATCCAGGCTGCACTGGAAAAAGGTGAGGCTCCAGAACATTTGCAGTACATCGATGACATCATTGTGTGGGGAAACACAGCAGAAGAAGTGTTTGAGAAAGGAGAGGAAATTATCCGAATTCTCCTGGAAGCTGGTTTTGCCATCAAGAAGAATAAAGTTAAGGGAACAGCTCGTGAGATCCAGTTCCTAGGAGTGAAGTGGCAAGATGGAAGACGTCAGATTCCTACTGATGTTATTAATAAAATCACAGCTATGTCTCCACCTAATAACAAGAAGGAGACACAAGCTTTCTTGGGTGCTATAGGCTTTTGGAGAATGCACATCCCAGAGTACAGTCAGATTGTGAGCCCTCTTTACCAGGTTACTCGGAAGAAGAATGATTTTCATTGGGGCCCAGAACAACAACAAGCCTTCATCCAGATTAAACAAGAGATCGCCAATGCAGTAGCTCTTGGCCCCGTCAGGACGGGGCCAGATGTGAAGAATGTGCTCTATTCTGCAGCTGGAAACCACGGTCTCTCTTGGAGTCTGTGGCAGAAGGTGTCAGGTGAGACCTGAGGCCGACCCCTGGGATTCTGGAGCAGAAGTTACAGAGGGTCTGAAGGTAATTATACCCCGACAGAAAAGGAAATCCTGGCTGCTTATGAGGGAGTCCAAGCTGCTTCAGAGGTGATTGGCACAGAAGCACAACTCTTTCTGGCACCCCGGTTGCCAGTGCTGAGGTGGATGTTCAGTGGGAAGGTTCCCTCCACCCACCATGCCACCAGTGCCACATGGAGCAAGTGGATAGCCCTCATTACGCAGCGTGCCCAGATCGGGAAATTAAATCGCCCAGGGATCTTAGAAATAATTACCAACTGGCCAGAGGGAGAAAGTTTTGGTGTCACAGACGAGGAACAAGAACCAGTGACCTGGGCTGAAGAAGTACCACCTTACAACCAGCTACCGGCAGAGGAAATCCGTTATGCCCTGTTCACCGACGGTTCCTGTCACATTGTAGGGACAAATCGGAAATGGAAAGCAGCTGTATGGAGCCCTACACGACGAGTTGCAGAAGCTACTGAAGGAGAAGGAGGGTCTAGTCAATTCGCTGAACTCAAAGCTGTCCAACTGGCTTTGAATATTGCCGAAAGAGAAAGGTGGCCAAAGCTCTATCTTTACACTGATTCCTGGATGGTAGCCAACGCTTTGTGGGGATGGCTGCAGAGATGGAAGGAGACCAACTGGCAGCGCAGAGGAAGACCAATCTGGGCTGCAGAAGAGTGGAAAGACATCGCTACTCGGTTAGACAAGCTACCCGTGAAGGTTCGCCATGTGGACGCCCATGTCCCCAGAAGTAGAGCTAACGAAGAATAGCGAAATAACCATCAAGTAGATCAAGCAGCAAAAATAGGGGGGTTGGAAATAGATTTAGATTGGAAACATACAGGAGAGTTGTTCCTGGCTCGATGGGCCCATGATGCCTCAGGCCATCAGGGGAGGGATGCCACCTATAAGTGGGCACGAGACCGAGGGGTGGATCTTACCATGGACAGCATTACTCAAGTTATTCATGATTGTGACACTTGCACTGCCATCAAGCAGGCCAAGCGGGTGAAGCCCCTCTGGTATGGAGGACGGTGGTCCAAGTACAGGTATGGGGAAGTTTGGCAGATTGATTACATCGCACTGTCTCAGACCCGCCAGGGCAAACATTATGTGCTGACCATGGTGGAAGCCACCACCGGATGGTTGGAGACTTACCCTGTATCTCACGCCACTGCCCGCAACACCATCCTGGGCCTGGAAAAACAGGTCCTTTGGAGGCATGGTACTCCTGAGAGGATCGAGTCAGACAATGGGACTCATTTTAAGAATAACCTTGTCAACACCTGGGCTAGGGAACACGGTATTGAGTGGGTGTACCACATCCCTTACCATGCACCAGCTGCAGGTAAAGTGGAGAGGTACAATGGATTGTTAAAGACCACCTTAAAGGCATTGGGTGGGGGATAATTTAAGAATTGGGAGCAGCATTTGGCAAAGGCCACTTGGTTAGTCAACACTCGAGGTTCCACCAACCGAGCAGGTCCAATCTGAGTGCCTTAATACAGTAGATGGAGACAAAGTCCCAGTGGCCCATGTCAGAGGATTGCTAGGGAAGACAGTATGGATTAATCCTGCCTCAAGTACAGGCAAACCCATTCGGGGGATTGCCTTTGCTCAAGGACCTGGATGTACTTGGTGGATAATGCAGAAAGATGGAACAACCCGCTGTGTACCTCAGGGAGATCTGACTGTGGGATGAGACAGAAGGAATATGTAAATGTTGAAGGTTTGAGCAAGTCAGAGGAAGTGTTTATATTGTGCTTAATGAGTGTATATCCCAATCGTGGGTCAATGATCACGATATGGGATAAGGGGTGGAATGTCCTGGGTTGGTGTTTTGACTGACTCCTCACCCTGCCCCCGCCTTGGCCATGAAGCTGTCTGCTCCCGGGGGAGGGGCCGCCTGGGCTCGGCTCTGTGGACTGGACTTGGTTTTTTTTTTCCTTCTTGCCGTGGCTGGCTTGGCTCTGGCTGCTGCTGCTTGTGGCTTTTCGCTGCTGTGGTAGTAGTTCGTTGCCTGGTTTGTTAGCTGGTTTTTTTTTGCTTGATTTTTTGGCTTTATATTGCTTGAATTATTTGTTTTAGCTCGCTGTTGTTTAAGGCTTGCTGGCTGTTTTTTCTTTCCTTTCTCTCTCTCCCCCTCTTCCGTCCCCCCCCCCTCACCTCCCGAGGATCAGCACCAGCTCGCTCCGGAGGAACCCTGCGGCCTGCCTCTGGACACCGGCCAGAGAAGCATTTCGTCCTTCTAGTGAAGATCGAATCGTCCACGTCTCTCTTTCTCTCTCGGTGAAAATTTTTTTGTCATCTGGATCTGTGCTGGGAAGTGTTTCTCTTGTATGTGTTAATAAATAGGTTTTTTCCACTTTTCCCCCTGAGTGAAATATTTTTTTCTTAAGTCCAGTGGGATAAAGAATTGGGGTTTATTCCCTGGGAGCTCTTCTGGGGGCTTTTTCCCCTAAGTTTGTCCAAACTAGGACAGCGTGTTTGCACAGCAGTGATTCTGGCATGGGTTGGGCCATACACCGCATCCACTTATGCCTGGAGCTTCTTTGCCATGTCGAGCACCGTTTCATATATCTCTTCCCGCTTCATTATTGCTAAGGCAGAGGCATATTCAGATGGCCCGAGTCGCACAAGCTTTCTCCACATTACCGGGGTGCATGGTACCAGGTCTGGATTCCTAGTTGTTATATCATCTGAAAAAATAATCTCCGCTACCGCCATCTCCCTCAGACGTTGGATCCTTTGCTCTATGGTTTTCCACTGGGTCTGCTGCATGTACAGGTCATCGGCACACAGATATCTTTGTGCCACGCTGTCTAAAACATGTGCCCAGAGGCTTTGAGGATCATGGTGACCGGATCATGAGATAGGGATCCCAAATGTCTCACTTCAGTGCCATCTAGGATGGTAGCCTCGCCTGCTGCATCCCAAAGCCGGACCAGCCAACTAATTATGGATTCATCAGGCCGTCTTGTATAATCTTTTCTTAAACCACGAAGATCTTTTAGGGAAAGGGACTCATTATTGGTTTCTGATCTCACACCAGTTGCTTTAACTCTTGATTTTATATCAGGAGGCGTTGAAGGTCCTTCTCCTGCATCCTCATCATCATCCTCCACTGGCCGATCAATCTTCTTTGTGCACTTTCCACTCCTTGTACTAGTAGCCACAGCCATTGGTTGAAGCTTACTGTCTAATTTCGCCCCTGTCCTCGAGCCTGGGGTGTTAACTACAGCCTGAGTAGCTGGCATAGTAGCTACGTTATCTCCCTGTTCCCTTTCCTTTGTTTGTTGTTCTACACTATCTAACAGGGTACGCCAGAGCCCAGCTCACTGCAGTGATTTTTTTTTCCTTAGGGTCATCCTGACACTTCTCTCTCAGGTATTTTACAACCTTGACTGGATCCTGAACCTGTTCAGATGGGAAGTCCCAAACTATAGGGTCAGAAAATTCTTTTAGAATTTAGCCCATGTTCTCCCATTTCCCATTCCACTCAAGATTTCTTGGCTTCACTCCTAAATCAGGAGTCTCACCAGCCCCTCTGGAAATCTCAGCCTTCATTTTATATAAGCTGCAGACAGTATAGAAAAAACTTACTAAATTAAATACCAGAAAGATGGTTTCCTTAACATTCAGGGAGAACTGAACATTTTCTAACAGAGATGTAAATGATTCAGAGGAGAAGAAGGAAAATAAAGGCGAGAAGTCCTCTTTGCCTCTTTCTCCTCTAATAAATTGAGTGCACAGCAAAAACCACAAATTATACATCCCTGAAGTAGATTCTAACATTCTTATAAACCTCCTGCAAATCATCACAAACAAGCCTAGCCCAATAAATATTTTGGTTAATACCCCTTTAATGCAATAACTACGTATTAGGGACAACACCAGGGCTATCTCCTGATAAGAGAACAAGCCCAAGGACCACAGGGGTATGAACACATCAAAAAGCCCTAAAGACCAAACATACAGGCAAGCTTCCACTCCAAAAGCCATTATGGATTCGAAAAACATACCAATACCAACACAAACAATTGAAAACAAAATATTATTAGAGTAAGGTTTTCCCCACTTTCTCTGGTTTCCCCGTATGGGCCACCAAATTATTTGTCCAAGTTTAAGACAAATTTGGGGGGAAAACCTCCAAAGGAGCCCCCCAGACAATAAACCCCCTCAAAATTCCTCCCCCCACTGGGCTCAGAAAGAATTTTACTCGGGGGGAAAAGTGGAAAAAACCTATTTATTAACAAACACAGGAAAAAACACTTCCCAGCACCAGAAAAGTACAATCTCAGATGACAAAAAAAACGTTTTCACCAAAGTGAGAGACAGTCGATGCTGGGAAGGGTGAAAAGCTTCTTTGGCAGGCTTCAGAGGCAGTCTCTGATGTTCAGGTCTTGTCCGGAGCTGGTATAGATCTTCAAGATGAGGAAAGCAGCAGCCGGGACAGCAGCAGCAGGGCAGCGGCAGCCGGGGCATCAGCAAGCTGGGGCAGAAAGCAGCGGGGAAGCAGCAGCAGCAGCCAGGGTAGCTAGCAGGCTGAGCAGCAGCAAGCTGGGGCAGCAAGCAGCAGCGGCAGCCCGGGCAGCCCCGCAAGCCAAGCAGCACAGCCCGGGGCCCCACCCCCCCGGACGGGGGAGAAGGGCACCAGCGGCAGGCAGCTCCATGCGAGGTGTGGGGGCGGGAGAGGAGCAGACACAACACCAACCCGGGACAGGTGGTCCATGCTATTTAACAACTCTTTTAGAACTGGGATGATAGGACAAATTTGCACCCTTTCCAAATGAGCAGGTTATACAAAACTGGGAGGAGTGGTCAATATACCAGATGATATTGCTGTCATTAAGATGAGCCTCAGTAGGCTGGTGAAATGGGCTGTGATCAGCAAAGGGAAGTCCTACATCTGAGCCAAGTCCTTCACATAAGAGGAACAGCCGTAGGCACCAGTACATGCAGGGGGCTGACTGGCTGAAAAGCAGTTCTGCAGTGGAGTGGACCTTGGGGTCCAGATGGCAGCGTGACAGCCAGCAGTGCACCCTTGAGCACAGAAGGCCAACAGAATCCTGTGTCAGGGCTGTGTTAGGAAGACTCTTACCAGCAAGCCAAGTGTGGTGATGCTTCCCCTCTAGAGAGCTGGAGTACTGTGTCCAGTTCTGGGATTGCCCATACAGGAAAAACACAGGCTTCCAGCAGCAAGTAGAGCAAGAATTGTGAAGGCGTTTAAGGGACTGGAACATATCTACTGTGAGGAGAGTCCGAGAAAGTCAGGACTGTTCAGCCTGTGGAACAGAAGGCCCGGGGAGGATCTCATATACCTATATAAATGCCTTTATGGGAGGGAAAACAGATGAGGTAGTCAAACTTCTCAGTGGCACCCAGTGATATAACAAGTGACAATGGGCACAAGAAAATACTTTTCATTGTACATGTGGTCCAGCATTGGAATAGGTTATCTGAGGAATTGTGAGGTCTGGCCTTACTGATACTCAAAACTTGGCAGGGCACCTCCCTGAGCAACCTGTTCTAGTAACCCTGCTTGAGCAGTGGGTTGGACTAGATGCTCTCAAGAGCTCTTTTCCAACCGAAATGATTCTGATAACACAAATAGAAGCAGTAAGTAGGCTGCGCTTTGGGAGAGCATATTTGGATTTAAATGATTGAGATATTCATGATAGAATAGGTCTGAACAATGAGCTTAGTGTCTCTTTCACTCTATATACAGTTCATTTAGTGTGTCTTGTTTCTTTATCTTTCATCCCTTATGTCTTTGCTGCATTCTGATTTTTGTGCCAAGAAGGAAAAACCTAGTATGAAAAAACAATGCTAGAACTGAACCTCTGCAGTAAAGAAGAGAAAAAATAGTGAATTGGTGAAGGGAAGGGATGTCTGGCAGAGCTGTTCCCAAGGGGGTTTGCTCACCTTGAGCAAAGCTAATAAATACGACAGGACCAGTAAAGGATTATTCATCTTTTGCTTTTAATGTAAGGCTAAATGTATCTAAATGAAATGTTTTTATCCAAAGACTTTTATGTTTCAGGATAAGTCACTGAGCTGTGAATCAAAGAAGGTTTTTAAGGCTCTAGATCTTAGGCAAAATGCAGAAAAATCTTTTAATATCTGTTACAGAGTTTTTTATTTATACATCTTGAACTGTTTTGTAAAGGAATAATTTTTATTTTTTTTTAATGGGGGTAAATCAAAGAAGACAGAAATTTGAAGAACTTGCTGATATTCCCAGGGTGCATGAAGGTAGAGCCAAAACCAGGAACTGTTTTCTGAGCTCCAGTGAGGCTCATTCTATTTGATGAAAAGGTTTTCCTTTCCTCTTTATGTGCTTTGTTCTGAAGTAAACACGAATTGTCTCTCCCCTCACATGCTATGCTCTTAGAGCCAATATTTCTCCTGGGATTCAGCCTCTCAAATGTAAAGGACAACTTGTTTCTGTGCTTTTGGGGTTCAGGACTAAGCACCTTCTTGTTAATATAACTGATTTTATATATATCCTAGATTTTCTGTGGTAGAAAGAAAGAAAAATGTTGTGTCAACCTGTTAGTGCTGGAGCTGGAATGGTGACAAAAATTTAATCTCTTTGCAATTTTGAGATCTATCTTGCTTATTTAGTGGGATAAATGTAATAAAATTTAGTGAATAGTTTTATTTATTATTTGATTGATTTTTAATATTTGAAGGTCTTCTTTAATGTAAATGGAAGAAAAATTCAAACTAAGTCAATCCAATACTAATTAAAAATACATTTAGATACATTTTGGAGCAGGCCATGCTTGGCTTCTCCCTTGCTCCTTCAGTGATCTATTTCTTTCTTCAATGTGTTTTTCTCTGAAGAACAGGAATGTTGATGTCAGTCAATGAATGTTGCATACTACAAACACAGTTAATTTCTATGGAGAGTGGAAGTGTCAGTAGAAGTAGCATTTATATTTTTTTTTTTCTTTCTGCCAAGTGAAGAAACTTGCAGGGATTGTAAATCTGATGCTTGGGAGTCCTGTTCAGGGCAGGCTGGCAGGTTTCCCCTTCAGCTCTGCAGGTAATGTAAGCCTCCTCTTCCTCTTGCAGAGGGTAGGATTTACTTCTTCAAGTATGTGTGTTTGATTTATGACAAGAAATGATTTTCAGGATGCGTTTTGATCTCCTTGGCCAGACAAAAGCAGTGGAATCCATGCAGTAGTGCAACATTCCATTGAATACTCTAGGTATTTAGCCAAAATCTGATCCTAGCACTCATTCAGAATTGGAAGACAGGAAACAGATACGAAAACCCAGCTTAATATCAGGCTGTTGCCTTTATTAAAACCCAGAAAACATAGAAAAAGGTATTTTTTATGCCTTTTTCTGCTCAATTCTTTTGCTCATTCTGTCTTTGGTGCAGTTTTGTGCGTGTTCCTATGACAGGTTGCGGTCCCTGCTTTTCAATTCACATCGGCTGTGTGTTCCCAGCTTTTTTCCTTTAATTTGTACATCTCTGACTATAAGGTACTGAACATCCATGTTTGTCCTTAGAACTAGCCCCCCCTCCAAACACACACACATGATCCGCCCCTCCATGGCGTATTTCACCTTGGATTCTGAAAGGCTGGCCAAAAGGAAGGGGCAGAGGGAAGACTACAACAAGAAGGTGAGTTTGGAGGAGATGGAAGGAAATACTTTTTTTTCCTTTGCTTTCTGGCAAAAATCCCATGTTACACAGCATAGTTACATAGAACTACAATCCAAGATAGCAGTCCTTTACCAGGGAAAGCTACACTGTGGAAGAGTGGTAACATATTACTATTGTAGTGTAAGATAGACGTATACAAAACCTGATTCTGAGAGTCACACATTTTTACTCGGCAGAGAGTTAGGTTATCTTGAACTTCTTGTGTTTGATATTTATGATACATCCCTTTCTCTCCAGGTGACCCAAAGATGAAATGATGGTCAAGGAATTGTCTTGCACATTAGAGAGAACAACTCAAGTTTTAGCACAGGAAGAGGGAGAAAGAATATTTTAAGCTCTCTTTAGCTGATCAATCTAGGAAGGTAAAACTGCTACCTGAACTTCCATATTTCTTCTTTTTTCCTGTTCCATATTTCCACACTCCTGGTACTGAATTATTATTCAAAACCTTATTAATCATTAGTGTTAATGAGCAAAGACAGTAAATCAGAATTTGTGGGATAATGTTTTGTCCCATTATTTTTAGGGCTGATGATGGCAGGATATAGATATGGAATTAGAGAAGTAAAAAGGGAATACAGGATACGTATGTTCAAGACAAAACAAGATGTCATGCATTATCTCACATTGTCTTGGAACATACTCTCCCATTATTTTAAGTAGAGCATGAATGAAATTACCAACTATCCCTTCCAAAATTGTGGAGGAAGAAATTTACACAAACCTCTCAAAAATACTCCTGTATCTTGTTCTTTTTTTCATTTGAGCTAGCTGAAGTATTAGAACCTGTGTTTTCTAACAATTTGTGAGAGGTAGCTGAAAAATAAAAAATTGGTGGATGTTTTATAATGGATTTTTCAGCTGGTGTTACTATTTACTCAGTGACTGTCTTCCTACTGATGGCCTACTGGCAATATTTTCTTTCCCCAACTGCCTTTGCAGGTCAGAGCTTTTTTCTTGATGCAACTTTTGGTCTACCTGATGCCTAAAACTAGCTTCTAATGGTACTATCAATGCTTTCTAATGTACACACAACTTGATCTAGAATAGTAATACTGGAATTGCATTTTATGTGTGGCAGGAATCATAAAGTGAAATGTACTTTGGTCTGATAAGAAAACTCATGAAAGTCTGTGTTGACATCTTTAATATCTAATCTGTGGTCTTACATCCTTACAGTAAATGTAGATCTGTTTTTGTTTCCAATTCAAGATGATTAGTCCTAGGATATAGGACACACAAGATTCTTAAATAAATACCATGTCATGGCAGCACAATAAAACTGTAATATTAGAGAGTTTAGTGTGCATGAGTATTTGGACAACATGACGTACCCCATCAGCTCATACATCAAAACATCCCAATAATAAAATCTTCCAGATGGCATGAGAAGTGTTTTCATAGCATGGCTATATGTTTAAGAAAACATGCAGTTTATTTAACTACAGTATTGAATTACTGATACTCCCAGGCAATACTAGAAAATGCCATGGAGGCAGAAAATAAAAAATAAAATAATATCACATGGAATAAAGAGGACTATTTATCATTGATCATCAAAGGGGTATAGGTTCTTCATGTGGAAACTAAACAGAGGGAGTAGTTATGGAAGAGTATATAACAGCACTTCCATTTTCCAGAGATAAAATTAAAAGTGCCAGAATATTCAAAATTTGCCTCTGCTTGTCAACTTTCTATGAGGACCATATTTCAGAGGGTCATTTTAATCAAAATGAAAGATACATCCTATTAAGACAGCTTTGCTGACAGATTATTGAGATGAATTACAAGCATATACTTGTTCCAGATGCCTTATTGATATCAGTTAGTAGGAGGCATTGGGAGGACTTACGGTATATGCTTTGCTATTTAAAAGCAATTTACAATCAAAGTTAGCAATTCTAAGTGAGAAGAGCTTAATCCTAGAGCTGTCACTAGGCATTTTTTTCAGATTCTTGACACATCTACATTAAAACAGTTTATACGTAAAAGTTAATAGGGTCTAGGATATTTTCATTATGTAAAATCTTCTAACTCTTTTATTAGGACAACTACATATTCGCTGTGTGCAAGAGGCAGTGGCATAATAAGATAGAACTTCTAAGTTGGGTGCATTTACAAGTTTTTATAATATCTATCAAAATAGTTCTAAGTGACTATTTTTATCCTGGACAGCAGCTGGTGGACATTTGGTCTGCCTACATAGTGTGTAGGCTTTGATGGTTAGGCTGTGCCTACTGTCTTGCTCCCTCTCACCCTCCAATTCAAATTTATGTTGGCATTTTTTCTCTCAAGGCAGTGAATATTATATTGTAATTAACTGTGGAAGCTGGAATATCTGACAGATATTTAATGACAAGTTGCCACTTTCAAATATGATCAGTATGCTGCTATGGTTAAAAAAAGATCTTATTGCTGCATCACCAGTTAGAAACAAGGAAAAAAAGGCTGTTGAATCTGCCTTATGAGAGTTTCAGGTTTTTTACATGTTTAATTTTCCCCAAACACACACCTTCAGGCTTATTCACTATAATAGCTATGAGTCAATATCAGAAACTCCTACATTAGGGGAACACTTCTCCAGCTATGTATATCTCTCCAAATAATACAAAACAAGAGCAGATATTTAATTCAAAACATATAAATTCTTTTCCATTTTAGAATTGGCCGTGTGAAACTTTTTCTTTTAGAGAACTAGGAAAAATAAAAGGTCTATACGACCAAAACAGAGTTGCTGAAACTACGTAAGATGATAATAGAGTAAGTGCTTTAAAAAAAACCACAAAAAAAACCCCAAAAAACCCAAATGAAATTAATTTGCCTCTAGGAGTATGTGAAGGAAAGATATTCTGGGTAGGAAGCGTGCTAATACAATACCATGATCTTTATCCTGCATTTTGCATAAGATGTCTTTTTGCAGTGGTGTCCCTGTAAACTTATCAGAAATACTGCTGCATCCCATAGTATTAATACTCACTTTTTCCCTTCAAAGCAGGGCATGAAGACATGCTGTAAGAGCACAACTCCCAGGGAAATTGTGGTGCTGCGTGTTCTGGAGTGCAGATCTTATGTTCTCACTGTGGTTCTTACTAGTTCTGTGGATGTTTGTCTGCACATCATGAGCCAAGGGAAGCATTTGACAGGTAGGACCCTCCTTTGGACCATTCTGCTTGCATCTTTTATCCTTTTTCAATGAAGTTGCAGTACGTGCCTTACTGATTTCTCTTTTAAATAAGAAGCAGGTCTGTCAGGACCTGCTCAATTGTTTCTGATAACTCCAACTCTATGCTAATCATAATCCTGGCATGGCGTTTCTCCATCTGTGTGGAAGAAAAGAGCATGGGAGGAGGGGGTGACAGCAGTGGCGAGGATTCACTAATGCTACAGGATTCACTAATGCTAAAGCAGGATTTCATTGGCATACTGTCACACATTGTTATTGTGATTAATTATTCCCCTCAATGTGCTTAGTGTATCCTGATGGAAGAAATAAAAGGAATGACAGGCAGTGCTTATTCTGCCTTTCCCTACCATGGTACCTGAGAATTCTCTGGCCTTGTTGTGGCTGTGCTGTCTGTATCTTCGCTAGATTTGTAGCATATTTATTTTCTACAGTGGGCAAACCTTCTCTAGAGATGTACTGGGGATCATGCTTCTTCATACAGAAGCTTTTAGCTTCTGATTTGTTGCCTGTTTCCTGCACAGTGGAGGCTTTAATTTTTGTTGCTGCATTGATGATCTTCGGAGAAAGGTAAGTCTAATAGGACATAGTAGAAAGAAACAAAAAGGGTAATAAATTTTGTTATATTGTCTTATTTTATGGCAAACAGAACTTGACTCTTTAATGCCTTCTTCATTAGGCCCAACACAGGACCTTTCAAAAAGAAAGTGTACTTTGCACAGGGGAAATTGAGGAAGAAGCAATCAATGTGGTGGGAGAGTTTTTACTGCATTTGTGATGGAATGGAACACAGAGACCAAACATTCGATGATGTAAAAGGCTATGTATGAAGTGCTCTTATTCATGATGATGACTGAATGCATGTTGAAATTACCTTTACGGGAATAGCAACAAATGGTCTCTGTATCTTCCCCTCCTACTCCCTCAAAGCTCACAAGGCTGCATTCCTAATCAACAAAGAGCAGGAACCCCACACCCATGCCAAGCGGAATAACTTGAGCATTCAAGCTCTGCTTTGGATTAAATGTTAGTTGTGTACCTTATATTGTCAGATTATAAGAAATGAAAAGATAATGATAAATTCAGTTATAATTCTCTACGTCTACCCTTGTTTCCTATACTCAAATTCCAGTGTTGCAAACAAAACTCTCATTGCTAATGATTATAGTCATGCAACTCTTTATGGCATATCCTTGTCAATAATTACATACACACATTCTTAAACTGGAATCTTTCTTTATTAAAAATACATTTCCTTTCAGGGGCTTCAGTCACTAGACTGTGAAGTGAAAGTAAATTATAGCAGGCGCTGCAGCTATAGTTACTACTTCATCGTTATTGCAAGTTATTATGAGCTTGTATGATTGAAACTGCTATAGATAAGCATGCAATAATATTTCCACTGTCACCATGATCACTGACTGAGATAAGAACTTGATGGTTTTTTTTTTTTTGTTCTGAATAGAGAAAAACAAGAGTAAATGGGGAGGAAAGGACTTCAAGTCTTGCAATGATATGCAAGGAAAAAAAGATTCCAAGCCTAAAAGAGGCCCGCACATACGTCCGTGATGATGCACAGCTTTCAGAGGATTTAGTGTTAAAGGGATGTCTGCTAATTTTATTTGCACAAGAGTGGAGAAAGCATGCGCATTCAAGATATTTGGTGTATCATTTTAAAATCAAGGCCATCATTTTCTCAGTGGTAAACGTGAAATGTTTTTAAAGGCCAGACTTAGCATAAAAAAAAAAAATCTACTGGTTGCTATGGAGACCACTTACCACACAGGACTGCATTCTGTGTTTGACTCTGTGATTTTCTCTATTCAAAGGTTTGCCGTTGTCAAAAAACAAATTAGTTTTTCAGGTTTTTATTGCAAAGTTCATTATGAGAAAGGTTATAAATAATACGGTATTTTATTCGTGGATATGTGTCATGTGGGAATTAATCAGGGCACTATTCTTCATATTTGCCATTTAAAAATAATTATAGCAAAATTTGCTATTATTAGGAAATAAAACAGGTTTTGATCATTCTGTGTAAATGAACACGAAGCAAAGCAGGTAATTGGAAGTCTGATCCCAACAAAATTATATAGTAATACAACTTTTCTCACCTACAGAGCACTTAGTAACAAAGCACTGAAAGAGAAAAAAAGATTAAGAATAAAACTTTATAACTGAGGTGCATTAGTTCTCTCTTTATGAAAGGAAAGGTGGGTTCAAGATCTCATGCTCACTGAATTATTCATGCTGTATTTGGCATCTCAGATCTTTAGGGTTGAAACTGGTAGAAGCTGCTATAGCACTTCAGTGAAAATTTGTTTGGCTGTTTCTCCTGAAGTGTTTGTATAACTACAACAAATGCTTTCTGCCGAACTGTCCAGCACACCCACCCCCAAAAAGAACACATTCAGGAAGGATGTGGAAAGTATTTCATTTGGAATATATTTGAAACTGAAGCTAGTTGGCATGTGGGATCTGAGAGAGAAAATTTATAGAAGTATCATGGGAAGTCTTTTTAATTATTTAAAGATATTTCAAAGACAAATTGATGCTAGCAAGCTCTTTCTCACTTCTTTTTTAAAATAATATTTTAGTCTAATTTCTGATTACTTGAGGAATGTGTGAATATATTACTTTCAGCACTTGAGATTTGCTCCTGTCCCCTGCTTGGTGCATTCTGTACCTAAGTGAGCCAAATTCAGAGCTGCTCTAAGAGGTACAGTTTCACTGACTTCAGAGAAAGGCTGGTGCTGCTTTTGGCATGAGAAATGCTAGTGCTGCTTTTTACTCACTCAACACAGTAAGAGGTCTCAGCTCAGCTTGGAGGTTTCTCTGTGAATTTTCTGAATTTAACTATTCTTTTGGCTTTTATGTAGTGGATAGATTTTTGTGCAATGTAGCTTGTCTCTAGTGATTTTGTAGGACCACTAGACAAATAAAAGAATATCTGAGACATGGTGGTTTATGATGGCCATTTTTAGAAATGCTGAGTTTGTAGGTAATGCAGTGAAGATTGCCTAATTTTGCCAAAGATTTGTGTGCATATCAGTAATTTAGATTTCACTTTCCTAGTCAAATCACTCTTTTACGAAATACCAACTGTACAGTGTCAAGTCCTTATAAGTAACGTGGTGCAAACATGCTATTAAGACAAATCAGATTGAAACACATGACGAAAAATGAAAGCATAATTTAATTCCAGCTATTGGCAGTCTCTTCAAGAATCATTATGCAGTTTGCCTCCTCCTGTGAAGCTCTGTTTTAGCAGATCATGCACTGTTTTGCACTGCATGCAAACTAACTAAAAAAAGAAATGGATCTTTAAAAAGGAATACTCCAGTTTAAACAAGCCAGTAGGGGCTACTTAGGCAAAACTAACTGGTGACACTATGTTGATAGTAATAGAGAAGGGAATCTGATGACAAATGGTGCAGAAGAAAATATGTTTAATAAGCCTCTACTGTGAGTGTCCTATTATTATTTATAATATAAATTTTTACCCCTTAGAATAAGGTTTTCAATTTTCTTTATTGCCAGGCTTATGTATCTGAGCTCTCCTGCTTAACATCTTGCCTATGCTTTTCATCTGTTTGACTTATGCTTCTTCAGAGAACTCAGTAGGGATCAAGTTTTCCTTCTGTGTTCTCCCAGATTTCATTAGGTGCTACAGAGGGTTAGTAGAGCAGAATTTTTTGCCTAATGCATAAAATGGAATAATATTGTCTTTAATCAAAAATAAATGTTTTAGGAAGAAACCCTATTTGATTCAGCACTCCTCCTCTGCTTCTAAACCAACACAACAAGGGGCAGACTAGTACACAAAACTTCGTTACTTTAACTATGTTTCCAAGTGAATGAGGCCTTCCTCAAAGACACTATACATACAACAGGAAAAAAGCAATCCCGACATGCACAAAGAGACCATTCAAGATCCCATACAAAATTACTAACCTAATAACATGACCTGAATCAGACATAAAGCACAAGGTTTTTAAAATTTTTTTTGAATGCTATCTAAACTTTCACAGGAATATTCAAAAGCAGGGATCTGCTTGCCACATTTTGCAATTCTCAGTCTCTTTGCTTAAACCAGTAGCCCACTGAAAATAATTGTGGGCTTGTGTCTTGGGTGCAGTGCAGGATATAAACAAAAGTATGTATTCTATCATCATCTGTTGAAACCAGGTGGGGGAGTGATCTTTATCTCCATAGGGATATCTTCTGTTAATGAGCCATTTGTTAAAACCAGGCAGGGCAGTGTTCTTTATCTTTTCCACAATCCCATCGTTCCTCTAGGGAAGTATCTTCTGTTAATGACCCATTGATTCCCACTGCATGACTGATAAAATTATGTCATCCCACTGGGAGATGCTCCACCCAGGGGGAGGTGCCAAGCATTTCCTACCTAGATAAAAATCTGAGATTTGGAACATCAGAGCAGTGTTTTTTCCACTGGAGTCCCAGAGGATAACCACACCCTTCTACATCATCCCTGGATCTTCACAGAAAAACTGCACCTGTCTACAGGACCACTGCTTCAACAGAACCACATCTGTCACTCCAGGAAGGAAGGGGTTTACATTTTCTGTTTCAAGTGAGGCTCCTGCCTTTCTTAACAGACACTTACCTTTTCAAACCAAGACAGCTTGGTTTCATATCCTTGACTGTACTCTGGGTTCTGCAGAGCATCTATGTTGATGACAAAATACTGACTGACACCTTAGTGAGAGGCAAGGTTGATATTTTCAGCCCTCACCTGTCCTGGTTTGAAAGACAGATATCTGCTAAAAAGGCAGGAGCCTCTCTTTGAAATGGAGAGTGCAAACCCCCCTCACTCCAAATTATTATAATTTTGGAATTAAGGGGCTCTCAGGAAATGATATGGGGATAGGAATAACAGTCCTTTACTAATATATCTAACAAGTCAAACAAAGAAACAACAACCTATGAAATTAACAACAAACAGAACAGTAACCCAGTTCCAGTCCTTTTTCAGTCACAGACACCCTTTCCCTGCGCTGCAGTTACTGGTGGTGGGGGCATGGCAGGTCCTGCACAGCTGCAGGAGGACTGGGGTGATGACGGCGGCATCCCAGGTGGGAGAGGGATGGAGGAGAGGCCTCTCTGCTCATGGTGTCGGTCGCGGTGCTCAGCAGGGTGCCTAGAGGTGACTGGCTGAAGAAAGAAGGCAGCGGTGCAGGGTCCAACAGCAGAAAAAGTGGCTCCCGGCATTGGGATGGTGGAGAGGGGGGGTAGGTAGCAGCACCAGCCGTCCAACTCTATGAGTGTGAGAGAGAGAGAGAGAGCAGCTGCCCACACCTCTCTTTTACCTGCCCTTGATCTCGCGGTGTTCTCCCTCTTTCCCTTCTCCCCTCCACCATCCTGCGGGAGAAACTCCAAAAAAAAGGTACAGGGAGTCTCTCCCCTCCCCCAGTCACTAGTCATCCGTGCTAGGGCCTAGCCAACTGATTTCTTAGCATGATAACAGGGAAAATTCCACAGAGAGAAAAGGGAAAAAAGCAACCCTCAAAGTCATCAAAATGAAAATCAGTCCATAGTTCAATTTTGAAGTTTCATTTAGGTATCTTTGTGTCTATGCTTGTTCCTAAATCTTACTGAAGCTCAACATTTTTCCTTAAGAGAAATTTAGCAAGAATTTAAATGGCTTGCCATGACATTTATATTGCCTTCTATTTATAATAAATCTCTTCTTCTGATAAAGTATTAGTGAAAATTGTGTTACCATTATAGTCTGGAACTTACCTGTTTCTAATAATTAGTTCAGTGCAGAATTCAGTCATGGACTTTGTAGTGGCTTCTGTTTTCAACACATATCAAAAGCAATCTAACTCTTCATGTTGCGCAATGTCTTTTTTGAAGAAGAAGTGATGGTTTTTCTGTTAAAGCTAGACTGTCCCAGATCACAGTCCAGATTTTAAGGTTCAGTAATTTGAGTAAGTTGAAATCAGAGGAGATGCTGTATGCATGAGTTAAAGATATTTAAGAAAACAGCCATCAAATGATTACCTAAAATGCAGTGATAAAGAATGAGTCTGCCAAGGTTTGTTCTGTAATTATGGGCTTTAATATTTTTATATTAAAAAATTAGTAATGAGAGAGATGAAAAGGTTTAGAAATGGGAGCTGAAAATTAAAAGACTGGGGGAATTCCTTAAGGAATATTTTAAGGACAATTAATTGACACAACGGCCAGAGCTGTACTCACTTTGCCAGTACAGTCCTCTGCCTAGAGTGAGTAATATCCTGGGAACAGGAGACCTTAGATGTGGCTAGAGCTATTGCTCCATGGCCTTTTTGGCTGTGAGATTGCATTCGAAGGAGGCAAAGAGGAGGGGGAGGTCTTTTGCATAGGATAAAAAGAATTTATTACTCTGGGAAATTCAAGGGGCAAAAGACAAAAGAGCCAAGGTGCAACAACTTAAATGTGGGGGAGGTTCAAGGGGAAGGTATAAATTGGAGAAATTCTGAGGAGGGGTAAAGGGTAGGGTTCACAAAGGCATTCTCCAGTGAGGGAGGTGGGGGGAAACTGGGTCACATGGACTAATGAGATATGGAGTTTGAGGGAATTTCCAAAAGGGAATTCCAAGCAGGGAGTTGGCACAAAGCAGGATTGACAGGGAGTTCAGAGCAGACTGACAAGATGGGTGGGAGGGCACAACCTGGACCAAAGCACTCACTTGGGCAATAATGGAACATACTATTAACAAGAAATATACTGCAACAAGTAATATGTGAACCCATATAGTTGTTTAGCCAGAGTCAAAATGGCAAATTACAAAAAACTATTCTTCAGTCTCTTACCAATTGCCAGGTACTCAATTTATTTGATCCAATCCTTGTCTTCTGTTTTTTCTACTTTTTTTTTTTTTATAGTTAAAAAGTAAGCTGGTCTGTTAGGATAAACTAGGTAATTTTCTGAGCCTGTAAGACAATAATACTGACAAAACTATTTGTTTAATAATTTTGAAATGTAGCTTTGGACAGTTACTTTATTAACAGAGAGTAACATATTCCTATATGACAATCCTTCTTTAATCTACTTGTGTTTGGTTAGTAAGGCAGAATTAACTGTAGTGTATCTCTGTATTCATCCTTGTATCTTTGTGTTGCCATGCAAACATTTTAATTACATGAGATTTTCAATAAATATTCCCTGCAGGCACTTTTGCTTGACCCAATACTGGGCAAACAGAACATTGGCGTTGTGTGTATGGTGCATCATCCTCCTAGAACAGATGAATCAAAGAAAACCTGCACATGACAAAAATGCCTGAAGCTACTACAGGAAATCTCCTTACATTTTTTCGTGCCTGGGGTGGATCTTTCATAGAAATGATTCTGTTTCCCTTTCTCAGCCCTTTGTACTATTCTTTGTCTACCAGATTTGGAAGAACAGTGTTTGTAGTCAGAGTCTTAAGGACTATGAAGACTCAGGGTTTTAGAATATGACTCTAGGTTGCAACTTTATAACTAAATATAGAGAACTCTTGGCCTGTTTTTCTTCTACGTATAATGTTTACAAATATCCTTACCTTTATGACCTTTCTATCTCTAAGACCTCTGAGTAATGTTCATTTTACTTACTACCCACATGTTGTGTGGAAAATACTGACTGGTGCTTTTCTGTGAGGAACGTAGGTTGTGTGGGACTTCAGCAAAAGATGATGTTAATAGTGGAGTATAGGTAAACATAAATGAATCTACAAAAAATTACAAGAGTGGTGTTAGAAAGAAAAGACATTGAAATAATTAGAGTTATTTCTGTGAGACTTGTGAAAGGTTTTTATTATTTTGGATTGGACTTTGGATCTGAACTTATATCCAGACTGCCTTTGGGAATTGCAATTCAGCTATCAAATACCACTAGCCTATAGCGTTAGTTTGGGGAGTAGATAAGAGCCAAAGGTGCAGTGAAAGAGAGAAAAAGGAACTGAGCAAAGCAAACAATGGCCAACACTAATTTATTAAAAAAACAAACCCAGCTGTATGTATTTGTGATGCTTCTTCAATGTTGAGTGTTTTCTATTCGGTTACATATTTCTTCCTTTTTCACTCCATCCTTTGGGATTTTCTGGAGGAATTTTTTCCCCATTCCACAGGCCAGTAGTGAGTTCTGGGACAGAAGTCCCTGAGAGTGTAATGTAAGTAAAAGTTGGGTAACTTCACTTTTGGAGATCAAGTGGGATTTTGTCTTGTCCAGATTAAAGGTGGGAAACTGTTGTTCCTGCTTTTACTGTTGCACACCCTTCTCATCCACAATACTTAAAGGTTAAGTGTACACATTTATAAGAAGTAACTTTTTATCCCAGATCTCCTGGGCAAGGAAATCTTTTGAAATGCTTTAGGTATCCAACAAGTTGCATAAACAAAAAAAGTTTCCCTCTGTCCAGTTGCCTCTATTCCTGTGGAACAAAGTGTTAATATATTGAAGATCCAGATCAAAAGAGAAGTATTTTTTAATGGTTCTGAAAAGCAATCAGATACTGAGGTAGGGATCCATTGGTTTGTGTTTTTCCAGGTTCAAAATGCAATGACTTCTATATAACTACAATTCACTTAATAAAGGAAAAAAAAATAAAATCCAAATGTATATAATCAAAACAAATTATTTTAAAATGAAAACAAAAGTAAAATTTTACCAACTGCACTGAGAAGGGTCAGGAAAACAATTACTGAATTCTGTGAGCTATAATTATTGAAATTGGTTTGTTTCACTTCAAGAATAATTGTTAATCATTGATTTGAGTTCATACAGTCTCTGACTTCACAATGCCAAAACAATGAAGATGGGTTTAGTTAGATTTACTTGTACTACAAGGGGCATGGAAAGTATAGAATAAAGATGTATTGAGTGTATATTAAAATATTTACATTAAAAATTTACATCTGTGTTTAAACCATGACTACTTGAGAAAGACTATGTTGAACTGGCTGGTGTTCTGATGCACCATACTGAACTTTGTGCACTGGACCTCTAAGACAGAGAGATGTGTGTAATGTGCCGTTCCTAGAACACTGTGCAGTTCAAGACTATCTTCTGTCTAGTTATGGTAGATTTTTTCATTTTTATGTCTTGGATTCCTTTTTCTGTCAACTGATAGTACTTATTTTAGTTGTTACCAGATTTCTAAATAGCTCACAGATAAGAAGAGCTTTTCCCTAACTGAGAAACATGTAGGTTTATAGGCTTGGTTTTGTGTCATGACACATTTAAAAATCATTTGAATTTTCCAATGAATATGAAAATTAAAAGATTTTAGTATTTCAGAAAAATATATCAGTATTGTTGACAATATCTCTTACCCTCTTTGTACCAATGTGTTTGCAAGTTTAATGCTACATGGCCTTTAAACTTGCCCGCTAAAGGATACTGCTGTTAGCAGTAAAGGAGACGTGACTCTAGCAAGCACTATTTGGCACAAAAGTAAAATGGATATAATTGCTTGAAATACTTCTAAAGGAATAAAAATAACATTAATTTTCCTCCATAACCAACAAAACAGACATTAGTCTATAGAGGTTCTCCCTTCCCCTCCTCTTATGTCCTTTTGTTTTGGGGCAGTTCTCTGTCCACTGAAATAAGTGCTACTTTCCAGAAATCACGACATACTGATTAATTCCTCAGTTGAGGCACAGCCTGCTGATTTGTATTGCTGTCAATTCATACTCGTTTCAAATGACTGTTGAATCAGAGCACTGAACACCCACAACTCTGCCATGTTCCTTCAGCAATGTTTAACAGATTGGCTCCCCAGAATTCACTGTTCCCTTCCCTGATGAACTGCTGCTCCAGTGAGCATGAAGTCAGTCCTGTGCCACCGCAATAGTGACATTCACCTCAGCAAAGTCTGTTTATGAATCTAGCTCTAGAAGAAGATAGTAACATTAACTGTAATCAGTCCAATGCTATATAAAATTCCCTAAGTGCTGAGAAGCTTAGAAGTTTGAACTAATTCCCGTATGTATAAGTATAGGTACAACTTGTAGTCCATAGTCATTTTGTTTACTGCTCAGAGCATGTTTCTGGATGTAGATTCCATATTCTTTCAAAGAACAGTCACTTTCTCTTTAAGCTGATGGGGCTGGGGAAGAAGAAACCAGGCTCAATGTGTGACAAGGAAAATTTAACCTCTGCAAAAAAATTATGGATTCTACTAGACAGCGTAATTAATAAAAGGATTTAGAAGAAAGCACCTATGGAACTCTTTAAAGCACAAAAAAGGGACATTAATCTGCATTACTTCTCTTACTGGAGTTCACATTTTCAGCTGGCTCCATGTCAATAGCTTTATATCTTGATGATAGATGTCACTTGTGGATTTTTCTTCGTTCTTTTTTTTCTATGCACTCAGTCTTCAGTGTATTACCTATTACATTGTGAAATACCTTGCAAATGTAACAAAAGTATTTGGTAAGTAGGGGCATATCCAATTTACAAACAGTTTGGAATAGTTCAATATTTTAAGTCTTCTGCTTATGGCAAAAAACTGAGATGAACAAGTGTATGGCATAAACTCTGAAAAAAAAACAAAATCAAAAAACCAAAAAAACAAACCCCAAACAACAAAAAAACCAAAGAAAAACAAAACAAAACAAAACCAAAAAAATAAACAAACCAATAAAAAAAAACAAAAAAAAAACCCACCACATCTGCCATATTTTAATGACTGAGGCACAGTGAGATATGTAAAACTGGTAACTCCAAGAGTAGTAGATCATACTCTTGTGTCATGGAACAATGGTAATTCAAGAAATGGGTTTTAAAAGGGAAGTATTTTATGTTTCAATGAGTTGGTGTTTCATAGAGATATCTGAACTAAGGAGATAAACTTTGTGTACATTTGAAACAAATGGGCTTTTTTCTGTTAACCTTTCCACATAATGCCCCTCTGCATTTTTGTTTGAACAGAGAAACCTGAAATTAAACTATACCAAAGCATGCACTTTCTCTGTCAGTCATGTTTTAATAATGTAAATTCAGACAGATGACTTGTGAAAGATCAGATGGAGAAGTTTGTGTACTGTAGTGTTGCACCAAGCAACATGGTGGTGTTCACCTCATCTGGTCCTGCTTGGCCTCTTGGGTTGATAGAGCTATGGAGTCTTCAGTTGCTGATTATCACAGTAAAGAGACTGTAGACTAGAGACATGAAGAGAGAATGTGCTGTGTGGAGAGTATTGTTCAAACTTGGTTAGCTGAGAGAGGACATAGTCAAGCAGAGTTACTGCAGATGGTCTAAGTAGAGCAAAGGCTAGCCCAGGGACAAAGGTCCTTGTGACAAGGGGGTTGTGCTGACAATGCTTATCGCAGCAAGAAAAAACAGAACTAAAACAGAACTAAAAACCGCAGACATATAACAGCAAACCACAGAAATATAGAAGTAGTTAAAAACAGAATATTGCAAAAACTAACTTATGCAAGATGAAGATAACCAATAATGAGCTTGGCTTTTGTAATATGTATGAAGCTAATTAAGAAGTGTATAAAAACAGAACTGTTTTATCAATAAATTGGAGTCTTGCTGATAACCACCTGGTGTCCGCAATCTCACTTTCACCGACAAATGGTGACCCCGACGTCGCCCTCCTGATCAACAAAGAAAATGGGGGAGGACGTGCCACGGCGGAGAAAGTAGGAGTTGGGTCCTGATCGCAGCCAGGACGGTGCAAAAATCTGCCAGACAGACGGCACCCCCGAAGACCATAAAGGTGGTTTTGGGCCATACGTGCCACCGGAGCCTGGAGAGCTGCAACAGCGCTGACGACAGAGATGGATAGGCAAGTGGCATATGAATTATTTACTCGTACTTTGCAGCAGTGCAATGTTCAGGGAATTGATTTAAAAAAGGATTTACCGGGGTTATTAGCATGGGGGTATGCAAAGGGTTGTTTTGTTGTGCCGCAGACAGTACATGAATTGTCAGAATGGCGTAAACTGGGTGATAAACTATGGGAGGCTGTGATAGATGAAGATAAGACGGCAAAGAAGTTGAGTAAAATATGGAGAATAGTGCATAATGCTTTGTTGCAGAAGGTAGTAGAGAAAAGGGCAGCTGGGCAGGCTACTGAAGCACATAAAAAGAATTTGTCTTACGGGCTTGAGAAAGGACAACCATTGGCCCCAGGGATAACATCTGTGCGAATTCCAATTGCTGGGACGACAGGGAATGGCAATGTTGACTCAGAGGACGACTCACCCACACCGTCTGCTCCTTTACTTGAGAAGCAGGAGGTTGTGCAAAGTAAAGATGATAAAGAGCCACGGCCCCCGTCTCAGACACAAGGCATGCAAAATCCAATCCTGGGTCCTGAAGGGGACTCGTTGGAGAGGATGGCACGGCAAAGACAGGAGGCATGGAAGTGCTTGGCACAACAGTCGGTGATGGATGGGGATGGGAATGTAGTCCCTACCTCTGGATTTATGGCATTCCCTGCGACATTTACGCCTTTATATGACCAGGAAGGCAACCCAGCAGGGATGCAAGCAAATTTCCATCCTTTGGATTGGAAAATGCTAGCGCAACTAAGACAGACAGTGAGCCAATTTGGATTTAAGAGCGAGCCCGTAAGACAAATGTTGGATTACCTATTTGACACACAGGTTCTTTTGCCAAATGATTTAAGGGGTATTTCACGTTTGATTTTATCTGAACATCAGTTGATACTATTTGGGGCACATTGGCAAGCGTTAGTTCAAGAATCAGTGGCTATACAGCATCAGCAGGGTGACCCACTGCATGGAGTAACTATGGATGAATTGATGGGGACAGGAAATTTTATCAGGACTGAGGCACAGTTGTTGATGGGAGCAGATAAAGCTCGAGAGGCCATGAGATTGTTTCGCAATGCTTTAGATAAGGTTAAGGAGCCTGGGGGTTTGCCTGCTTACATGGGAGTGAAACAAGGACGAGACATTTGGTGCCTTTGTTGATAAAATAGCAGCTGCAATTAACAAGGCAGGAGCACCAGAATGGATGAAAGTTCACTTAATAAGACAGTGTGTAACACAAAATAGCCTTCCAAATATTCAGAGACTTATAGCCACTTTGCCAGGGAACTGGGGAATAGAAGAGTTGCTGGAGCGAGCTTCTATGATACCAACAGGAAGTCAGGCATTTTTAGCCGATGCTATAAAGGAATTGGGAGCAGGTTTACAAAAACAGGCAGAGGCTGCTCAGTCTCAAGTGTTAGCCGCCCTTGCTCCTCTCCAGGCCTCCACGGTCACTAACAGTAACCCATCCGCCAAATGTTATCGATGCGGAAAAGGGGGTCATATCCGACGTGCTTGCCGAGCAGCAGGAGTTTGGTGCCAGAAGTGTCAATCTGACACACACAATACAACTGCCTGTCGCCGTAAGTCGGGAAACCACAAGCAGAGCGCGTCCGGCCGCACTATGACACAAGTGGCCGGAGGGAGAGTAACAGCGCCACCACCTGTCTCCAACCAGCAACAGCAGGGTCCCTCGGCTTGGACCTGGCAGCAGCAATAGATGTTACCCTGTATACCGATCGGCCAAGTAAAATACCAACTGGAGTTAAAGATCCCATAATAATTAATGGACAGGCATTTGGAGCTTTGCTTTTGGGACGATCATCAGCATCTATATTGGGAATTTTTGTTTTACCTGGGGTAACTGATGCGGATTATACTGGGGAGATACAAATTATGGCTTACACCCCTTACCCACCATTGAAAGTAGAGAAAGGTCAACGCATAGCTCAGCTGCTACCACTACCGCAATTGACTGCTGGACTAACTCCAAAAACAGAAATTCCTCGAAATTCTGATGGGTTTGGGTCAACGGGACTTACTTTGCTAACTTTGGATTTAAGGGATCGGCCAAGGAAAACCGTCAAGATTACCTTCCAAGGGGATGAAATTTCCGTCTCAGCACTACTTGACACCGGAGCAGACACAAGTATTGTTAGCCCCGAGATATGGCCAAATCGCTGGCCCTCTTATGCATCTACACAGACAGTGACTGGAGTTGGAGGTTATACTTTGGCCAAAAAATCGCCAACAGTAACGCTGCATATAGATGGACAACAACTCAACATGGTTTTTTCCATTGTGCCATTACCTCCTTCAGTTTGCTGTTTGATTGGCCGTGATGTACTTTCCCAATTGGGTGTAGTGCTGACAAATGTGCACCCTTTGGGGTAACTGCCATTGCTTGGACTTTCCCCCTTCCACTCACCTGGACAACTGAGGAACCAGTGATGGTTAAGCAATGGCCATTAAAAAGGGAAAGTCTTGAACAAGCTCATCAGCTGGTAAAGGAACAGTTTCAACAAGGACATTTAAAACTATCTACAAGCCCCTGGAATACACCCATTTTTGTGATAAAGAAAAAATCAGGAAAATATAGACTTTTACATGACCTGAGAGCTGTAAACAACCAAATGGAACCAATGGGAGCCCTGCAGCCGGGACTTCCTAACCCAGCCATGATACCAGAAAATTGGCCTATTTTGATTATTGATCTTAAGGACTGCTTTTTTACCATCGCCTTGCATCCAAATGACACAAAACGTTTTGCATTTACATTGCCAGCCATTAACAGAGGTGAGCCAGATAAAAGATTTGAATGGACAGTTTTGCCACAGGGGATGCGTAATTCACCTACATTATGCCAACTATATGTAGATGCTGCTTTACAACCACTGAGACAGAAAATGCCACGGACAGTAATTTACCATTATATGGATGATATTCTGTTTTCACAGGACTGTGAATTTACAGATGAACAAGTAGGGATCATTAAATCCACCTTGGCAGACTTTTCACTGGTTGTGGCACCAGAGAAAATACAACGATCAAAACCTTGGAAATATCTTGGTTGGACTATAACTGAACAAAAGGTTAAGCCACAAAAATTACTAATGGATATAAAGATTTCAACCTTGCATGAAGCCCAAAAACTTTTAGGAGACTTACAGTGGTTAAAGCCGATTACAGGCATTCCAAATACATTGTTGCAAGCCTTGCAACCGTTGTTAAAAGGAACAGATCCTTGCACTCCTGTTCACATTACCCCGCAACAGGAAGAGACGCTGCAGCAAATTGTGAAATGTATAACAGATGGATTTGTATCCCGCAAACAACCTGATTGCCCAATAAATTTTACCATCTGGCATGGTAATGGACACTTATTAGGAGCACTTACTCAGCTAGAAAAGAAAACGGGGGAGCCAAGGATATTAGAATGGATATCACCACCTTTACAAACAAGGAAAACAATAACCACAAAAATTGAAAATTTGGCTATGCTACTTAGAAAAGGACGATTGCACATTTTAGAAGTCACAGGACAAGAACCAGCAGTAATTTACCTGCCCATAGAGAAACCGACATTGGACTGGTACCTGTTGAATTCTACAGAGTTTGCTGAGGCACTACTGGGATCTGTAACACAGGTGGAAACTGGAGCCTTAGCACCTAAGGCATTGCAGTGGATTGGAGAATGGAGTTGGATTACCAAGACGCTGCGGGAAGAAACACCCATAGCTAATGCCACAACAGCCTTCACGGATGCTGGGAAAAAGTCTCGCCGAGCGGCTATCGTGTGGAAAGAAAAAGCAGAATGGAAGCAACAGATTCTTGAAGCAACACCTGAAGATAACCTGCAGACATTGGAGCTATTAGCAGTGACATGGACCGTTACTCATTTAAATGGACCTTTGAATGTAGTGTCTGATTCTCTTTATGTGGTGGGAGTGGTATGTAGAATAGAGGATGCTAGTGTGAAAGAGGTTAGCAACAGGAGATTGTATGAGCTGTTTTTACAGTTAAAGAGAGCCCTAATGGAAAGAAAAGAGCCCTATGCAGTGATTCACATTCGAAGTCACAAATGGGATTTGGATTTAGGAGAAGGAAATGCAAGAGCTGATAGATTGGTGATGCCGGTTGAAAACTTGCCTTTGATTAGTAAAACAGTAATGGCTAGAGAGGCACATAATGCATATCATCATAATGCTAAAGGATTGGTGAGGCAGTTTGGTATTAACATTAGTGAGGCCAAGGCTATTGTTAGAGCATGCCCTATTTGTAGTCACCATAACGGGGGAGTAGGACTAGGATGTGGAGTGAACCCAAGAGGAATAAAGATCAATGAAATATGGCAGATGGATATAACACACCTACAGAGTTTTGGAAGATTGAAATATATCCATGTCACCATAGACACTTTTAGTGGGTTCATATGGGCCACAGCACAGGCAGGAGAAAAAGCTATTCATGTTATCAGACACCTTTCTAGCTGCTTTGCAGTCATGGGGGTTCCAGCTGAAATTAAAACAGACAATGGTCCTGCCTATGTCAGTGGTAAAGTCAGAAAGTGGTTAAAATCCTGGGGAATAAAACATGTTACTGGAATACCACATTCTCCCACTGGACAAGCAATTATCGAGAGAGCCCATGGAACATTAAAGCGATATATACTCAAGCAAGAAGATCAGGTTGATCCATATACAAAATTATCCAAGGCTCTTTACGTTATCAATCATTTGTGTGTTTTTGGGGAAAACAAGGATCCTGCAGCCATTAGACATCATACATCATACAGCACAGGAGGTACCCAGCCAGAGACCTGGGTTCGATACAGAGACCCTAAAACAGGGATATGGCAGGAAGCAGCAAAAGTTTTGTTTTGGGGCAGAGGTTATGTGTGTGTTTCTACTCCTTCAGGAACATTATGGGTGCCGGCCAGATGGACTAAAGTGGTATTGCAGAAACCTGTGAATGATTCCAGAGTTGGAACCGGACAGCAGACTTCGACGACTGAGGAATAGACTATTCCTTCAACAGGAAATAGAGGAACTAGAGGTTTTGCTGGAAAAACCAATTTGTTGTGGTTGGGAATTAAAACCCTTGTTATAGAATAAGAAATGGAGGTATTAATATTTGTTATTATTATTGGAGTAACAAATTCAATGGGAAATAAGTTGATAACTCATTTTGGTCCCCGAGAGAATGTTTGGGTAACCATAGCAAATCAAACAGGGCAAACTTCAATGTGTTTAAGTGCGGGTAGTGTTAACAGCCCCTTTAAAACATGTTTATTTGGAATACCAACTTGGCAACCCTCGGACTTTAATGGCTTTGTGAATGATCCTTTCGTACAAAATGAAATTCGAATCATTTCAGAAGTTAATAGAACTGCTTATGGTCTCACTCGCGGTCAACTCGACGGAGGATGGCAGTGCCATATTATCCTGGCCCTTAGTATTACACTTAATTCCCCACCAGAGGAAATTGATATTGTCGGATGTAGCAACGCCAGCATTGGAAACAAAACAGGTGGATGGCTATCCTTTGAGCCACTGCGTTTAAATCAAGTAAACAAAAATGGATATTTGTGGACTACTTTAGATTCCGAGTTAACGAGTGCAGATGTATATAAACAACTGTATTCACGATGCAATGGAAATAATATAACAAAGCCATTAAAATTACCAAAAGGTATATTTTTGATTTGTGGAAATAGAGCATGGAATGGCATCCCTGCACTACCCCAGGGAGGTCCATGCTATCTTGGACAACTGACTTTATTTCACCCCAATGTTTCACAAATGGCTAAAATTAGTAATGAAGCCAGGGCAAGACGAAGCGCACATGACTTACAATGTAAAGAAAAAGATAACCCTAAATTTTGGTCAGAACTAAAACAAGTAATTGTAGCTACTATATTACCAGGTGCAGCTGCTCGCAAAGCAATGGTATTGGCAGAACAAGTAGCTTGTTGGGCAAGGGATGAAATTAACATAACCTCACAAATACTAGATGAACTTACAGCTGATGTATCTAGTGTAAATCATGCCATATTGCAAAACCGTGCTGCAATTGATTATTTATATTGGCTCATGGACATGGTTGTGTTGAATTTGAAGGCATGTGTTGTATGAATCTTTCTGATCATTCGGTATCGATTCATGCAAAAATAACAAAACTGCAGGAACACCTTCATGACTTAAAGAAGCAGGAAGGTTTGGGATTAGAAGGATGGCTTAAATCCTTTGGATTAGGTCCATGGCTCGTTTCCTTTTTGCAACAATTAATAACCATAGGAGTTGTTGTTTTTGCTATTTTGCTTTTTGTGCCATGTATTGTAAAATGCTTGCAGAATATGGTATTACGATTGGTAAATCAAAAGTGGGAAACAAATTTGTTAGCCCAAAAAGAAAACGGGGGAAGTGTGGAGAGTATTGTTCAAACTTGGTTAGCTGAGAGAGGACATAGTCAAGCAGAGTTACTGCAGATGGTCTAAGTAGAGCAAAGGCTAGCCCAGGGACAAAGGTCCTTGTGACAAGGGGGGTTGTGCTGACAATGCTTATCGCAGCAAGAAAAAACAGAACTAAAACAGAACTAAAAACCGCAGACATATAACAGCAAACCACAGAAATATAGAAGTAGTTAAAAACAGAATATTGCAAAAACTAACTTATGCAAGATGAAGATAACCAATAATGAGCTTGGCTTTTGTAATATGTATGAAGCTAATTAAGAAGTGTATAAAAACAGAACTGTTTTATCAATAAATTGGAGTCTTGCTGATAACCACCTGGTGTCCGCAATCTCACTTTCACCGACAGTGCTGGTTTGTAAAGTGCTTGGAAAATACCTCCAAACTTAAGTCTCTAGTTCTAATCACATGTTCTTGTTCAGTGTGATTTTTTAAAGAGTCTCTGTTTTCATATGTTTCAGCACAACTGTGAGAATATTCTAGTTGCAGAAACTTCTGCAAATGATTAAACAGAAATAAAAAAATCTTCACTGTGTCACAGGGGCTTGTTCCAAAGTACAAATCACTTTCTGTCCTTTTGTGGGCATGACTTATGTTCCTTGTCTGAATTCTGGGTACTTGAACTTTTTCCTGTATTAGTGTGTGCTGTTTTCTATTGATGTTTTTTCTCACAGAGTGAGCTAGTCAACTTAAGGAAGGCCTATGTATATAATTTTTGCATTGTCTTTACGTACACAACCTGTTCAGAACACAGCTGGGCAATTACTGTATACTGTGACAGCATGCACTGAGAATGTTAGAGTCTCTCTCTTTAGTTTTGATGCCGTTTCTCAGATTTTAGCTTCTTGTAGCAATGATTGGCTGCATTGCTGATTTATATGGAGATGTCTGTTTTGCAATGCTGACTTGAAATTGCAGCTGTAATACAGACTACAAGCAGTTTCCTGGAAGAAAAAGTAATAAAATATCTATCTTCATTTCCAGGCTGTATTTTAAAAAAGATAATAAATCAGTGTAGCTCTCTGTAAAGTTATAAGATTTATTAAAGACAGCAGCTTTGTTCAAAGTAGCAAAAGTGCATCTCCATTACTTCTGCTATATGTTGTCCTCAGGCATGACTTTGTTTTCCATCTGAGAGGAGTCCTAAACTTAAACGTTTATTATGGTTTTTTAGTATTGGAGATGTTTATGTTCATATTGCAGAACTCAAAACTGAAAGTGAATTAACTGTAAATTTTGACATGTTTAAAGTATAGAGCAACATACAGACTCAGAGGATAAAGGTGTATTAATCCTCTTAAAAGTGCTTGAAGCTCAGGTGACTTTCTATTTTACTTGCTAATGCCTTGAGAATAATAAAATCTCAGAAATTTCTGGAGTCCTGGAATCACTTCAGCCAGTCTGTCAATACACATGAAAGAAACTGGTTAACTTATTGTTGGGGGCTGGGATTTTTTGTCCCAGATTAAAGAATCTTTTCCCATTATCATGCTAACAGAGCTTGCCGGTTACACCCACGATCTTTTGACGACTCTAGACAAAGGGGTAGGTGGGAGCTGGTTTCTGGGAGGGGCTAATCGTGCTTCTGGCGAGCTCGGAGGAGGACCCCTGTCTGCAGCTCACGCAGAACTCAGGAGAGCCAGACGCTCTGCAATCAATTGCCCTGCATCTCCCCCGCTCCAGCCTCCTACCTCTGAGAACACAGCTAATCACCTGGACGCAAACGGTGAGCGAGGAGCCTGCTCACAGCCTGCTCCCACCTGAGACACACCGCGGCTGCTGAAGCCCCCGCCCCCACCCCCCCTCCCTCCTGACCTCGGCAACTGTGCAGGCCCTGCCACATGTTACATCACGGGGAACAGACACAGGCCAAGTGTGTCCACGGCTAAAAAAAGGACTGAAACTGAGTTATTTGTTCTGTTTTGTTGCTAATTTTAATAACTGCTGTTGTTTTCTGCTTGTATGGTTAGATATATTAGTAACGAGCTGCTATTCCTACCCCCTTATCTCTGCCTTAGGGTTCCTGATTCAAACAATTATAGCACTTGGGAGGGAGCGAAATTAAATTCTCTGTTTCAAAGAGGAGGTTCTGCCTTTATTGGCAGACACCTGCCCTCCAAACTAGGACAGATTTTGGGAGATCTGTAGTCTCATCTCCTCACGCTGTGTGGTCAGCCGGGGGTCCTCTACTCTCTGAACAGGGGAAAAGGAGAGCCTCAGTGGCTCTCCCACCCCTCTGGGGGGTCCAGGTGTGGCTGGGCTGGGCCAAGCCGGGGCTGAGCTGGGTTTGAGCTAAGCCGGGGCCAGGCCGAGCTGGGCCCGAGCCGAGCCTGGGGCTGGGGCCAGGGCTGGGGCCGGGGCCAGGGCCATGGCCCTGGCCAGAGCCAACCTCACCTCCGTGGAAGCTGAAAGTCAAAAGAGACTGAGTTAACTTTACCGATGTGATTTATGAAAGCGAAATAACTTTTAATTGGTTATTCAGCTTGTCAACCACTAAATCAGCTCTCTGATTGGTCCCCGTAGCCCACAGAGGAAGTTCCCAGAGAGGGGACAGCCCTCCTGTTTCCAGGCCTCGTGCTGCTCCTCTCAGGTGGCTCCCCCTCCATGTGAAACAAGCACACTTATGTATTGAACTTTCCCTTGACCCTTTTCAATGTGTGTTGTAGCAAAGGAACTGAATTATCACCTGGTGTGCATATATACAGAATCTCAAAATCACAGAATATCCTGGGATGGAAGGGACACTTCAGGATCATTGAATCCAACTCCTGGCTCTGCACAGGACCACCCCTAGTCACCCACGTGCCTGAGATTGCTGTCCAAAACTTCTTGACCACTTCCCTGGGGAGCCTGCTCAGTGCCCAGAAACCTCTGGGTGAAGAACCAACCCTTCCCTAATATCACACCTAAACTGCCCCTGACACAACTGCAAGCAATTCCCTTGGATCCTGTTACTGGTCACTACAGAGAAGAGATCAGTGCCTGCCTCTTCTCTTCCACTCACCAGGAAGTTGTAACTGAGCCTCCTCCCCTCCAGGCTGAACAGGCCAAGTGACTTCAGTCTTCTCATATGGCTTCCCCTCAAAGCCCTTCAGCATCCTTGTTCCCCTCCTCTGGACAGTCTTTAACAACTTAATGGGTTTTTTATTGGCACCCAGAACTTTACCCAGCACTTGAGGTGAGGCCACCCCAGTGCAGAGCAGAGTGGGACAATCCTCTCCCTTCCCTGGCTGTGCCTGATGCCCGCCAGGACACAATGACTCACATTCAACTTGACATTGACCAAGACCTCCAGCTCGCTTTCTGCAGTGCTGGTCTCCAGCCGCTCATTCCTTAGTGTGTATGTACACTCAGGGTTGCCACATTCCAGTTTAGTATGAGGGAGCTTTAACATTTTCCAATTGTATCTTCTTATTAATATTGTTTTCCCCCTCTTTTTTAATGATAATCCTTAGTTTCTAATGTACCCACTCCATAGAGCTGCAGGTAAGTTTGTGGATTTACTTTAGTTTCCCTACTGATTTAGATTGAATCTTCTGGATTGTAGCCAAAAGACACCTGCAAACATTTTTATTATCTGATCTTCTTAGTCCCTCTGTTGTTGTGACTGTTTGTCTTCTATGGTATCCAGATTTTTTCACTTGTGATGATAAAGAGCTTCAGCTCCAGCTCGGTTTCCAGCTGGTTCCTCTTGTCAGGTTCATAACACAGGCAATGCACTTAATCCAGTTATTCAACTGTTACATTTACAAACAGTTTTGATGTATGAAATACATCAGTACTTCAAACCTCAATTAGGCCGCTGTGTTGTATTGTTTCTGCTAATCAGGCTGATTCCTAGCAGGTTTTTTTTGGCCAGCCTCACTATGTCTTTTTCCTTTTTTATTAAATCTAGGACATGGTGTGGTGATGAGGACAGCTTGTCATAGCTGGACTTTATTGGGTTTAAGATACCTATATCTTGGTGGTTACAGAGAAATGTGACCAGGAAGAAGCATGTGGATTTTTGTGGATAAGGCAGATGGCAGCTGCTGGTCTAGGGTTTTGTGATATGACTGTTTGATTTTTTTGGCATCTGCTATCAAGTCTGGCTCATTGGACCAGTCATTTGTTGAAATAATAAACTAGAGTTTCAGCAACTTGATCCATGTAAACTATAAAGTTCATGCCTGGATTTTGTTGTGAAACTTGCCCCTTCATTGTCTGGCTTTCTTCTTGGATATTGGATGTTGTAAAAATTGTTTCTGTCAACTATTACCTTGGCATTTATGAGACGTAAGGATAGGGCCTCGGTAAAATGGGAGATGCTATTTATTATTGTACCAAGCCTGATATTCTGCTAAATTCTTCTTGAACTGACTAATTATATCCATGTTCATTTTCTCAAAGGGATGAGAATTATATGTGGGATTAGAAGGATACAGGGAAATTTTCCAAAGTCAGCCTTTGTCAGTTGAGGCTGTACAGGGAGAAACTCTGTACGTTCTTGTAAAATGATACTATTGAAGTAACTGGAGCTTGTTTTATCTCCTAGCTTTGCCAGTGTAAATCTTTTAGTGTTTCATGTGTTCTTGTGATTTCTGGGATTCAAAAAGAACTATCTATTGGATCCCATTTTGGCTATCAGCAAAAAGCAAAAGCTAAGGCCTTGCCCATTCATCTTTACTACTCTAAAATTTCTACTGGAAGGTCCTAGAAGATTGATACTCTGATAAGGCTTCCTCTTCTTCATTCTACCTGAGAGCTTGTCTCTGCTACCAGCTGTTGCAATGCAAGTTTAGCCTGTGTTGTAGTTGCCGTGGAAACCCCGCTAGGTTCCATGGGCTGGCCCCTGAGCGGGTATTCATCCAATCAGGTTCTACCTAGGCTGCAGACATATGATTGGGCAAAAGAGGTGGGTGGTACTGGGACCTCAACCAATGATCTGCGTGAATTCTGAACCACCTATGATAGATAGCCTCCATGAATAAACTGACACTGTTGTCCTTTAACAAGCAGAGGAGTGTGTTATGTCTGTCTGCAACCCCTGCCCACCACATAGCGGCAAGCACCACAAAGTAACAAGCATGGTTACAAGTGATGCCCTGTGTGAGAACAGACTCAGTCACTTTAAACACTGGGGATTTGTGGGAAGACCGAGGGTCACTGAGAATCAGCCGGTGGGACAGTGGAAAGTGGCGGATTTGTTGCAGTCAGCGGGAATAGACAAGACTCAGCCAGTGGGACAGCAGAAAAGCAGCAGAATTTGCTGTAGACAGCAGATTTGCTGCAATATCCTAGCAGTAGACGGCAGAGCTGCTTCATGATTCCAGAAACCCCCTAGAGGATTGGAACTACTATTGGGACCATGGGAGCATTGGTTTCTACACCAGAATACCCCATCCTGAAGGTATGGACTTTTTTCTTAAAAAAAAAGAAGGATTGATTACAACAAGCAGGCTTTACTAGCCCTCCTCACATGGTACAAAGGCTACCAACTGGATATATCTGAAGGAACTTCATTAGACTTACTAACTTGGAAGAGGGCTGGCAAAAATATCCTTGCGGCAGCCTCTAATGGTGGTGAAACAGCCATCAATGCTATAAAACCATGGAAGATCGTCCTGACTTACTAAAACAATTAAATAATGAAATTAGCTTAAATTAAATGAATTAATGAAATTAAATAATGAAAGGGACAGGAGGACAGGCAAGCCGGACACAAATGGCTGCAAAATCCCCTCACAGAAACAAAAGACAGTTGTGCAAAGCAGCGGGGGCAGTCTATCTGTACACCGCTGTGTCAGCTTCAGCTGGCCATGGGTGCTGTGGGACTATCACAATCCGTTCAACCCGAGCAGGAGTCGTGATTGTTGTTCGACACCAGGGTGCAAAAGACAAAAGCAAGAGACTCAAGTTTGTTTAGCAGAAAGCAATAATGCAGTTTATTGAGTGCCAGAGAGAGAGAGAGAGAGGGTGAGAAAGGATGGGATATAGCTACCAACAGATGGGACACATCTTCGTGGTAGTCCGACGAGACGCGTCTTCAGTCTGTTGGGGAGAGAGATCTCAAAGTCTTCTCTAAGAAAGTCACTTTTTATAGTCCTTTTCTAAAGCGAGTGGCTTCTGGCCAAAAGGTGGGGAGAATTATGGACTATTGTATGTGGAGATCCTAGCCCTGTGACGCAGGTGCGGGGACAGGGTGCGATAACCAGTACCCTGCAGTGCACCATGACAAGCACCAGGCTCAGCTACAAACAGTCCTTGGCCCACAAGCATCCACCTTGGCCAGGCTGGAGCTCTGGTTCAGGGCAAGTGGTGTAATCTCAGGTCCCAGTCTCTGATGATGGTCGTGAGGCAGATCAGACAAAACTTTGGACCGACTCTGTGATAGCCAGCACAGCCAGCACAGCCCACACTGCTGCTTTGCGTCAGCATGCCATGCCGCCCCATTCTGAGGGAGGAGACTGCACGACAATCCCTACAGCACCCTAAGATGGCGTTCGCCACATTTTTTGCATTCAAGATGGTGGCAACCACATGGCCAGTGGTGGGAAAAGAGAAGCCGCACCTCCTCTGTGGGGTGCAGCTTCCCCACCTGGCCCAGCCTCTTTAGGGTGTGGCTCTGCCCCAACCCAGTCTCCATGGGGTGTGCCACTGTCCCCAACCCAGCCTTCTTGGGCAGATCAGGGAAGTGCATCATCAGGAATTCCTGGAGATGCAGCACTGGGGAAGAGAAGCACCCCTGTCCCAAGAACACTATCCCTGCTGGAATCAGAATTTTATATACCAACAAGGGACTCAAAGGACATCACCAGAGAAAAACAGAGCCATTGTCCCCCTGCAGAGCAACACCATATCACCGCAGCTGATCCTGTGAACATCTGGCAGAAGGTAAAACTTGCTGCTACAGCGAGCAGGGGGGGGACGCTTGGTATGCAGAAGGATGCCTGCGGCCACATGGCACTCTAAAGCAGCCCCAAACACACAAAAGGCTGCCCTCTTGGGCAGGAGGGGGACCCCAAACATCTATACTTGCACCAGGATTGAAAATCCAAGCATGGGAAAAACCTCTGCAGGGTTCCTGCTGAGCGAAGAGCGGTAAGAGGAGAATTATGGGGGCAAAGCTCCATAAAGACAATAAGAAACAAGCCAACTTAAGGAAATATCACTAAACACATAGAGAAGCTAGAATACAGCAACAAAGAACAAGCCATCTTCTCTGCAAATGCAGTGAGATGCTGGCAGCCTCCTGTCTGAGGACGGTAAAAATGCAAACTAAAGAATTTAGCAGCATCAGCCGAGGCAATGCAGACAAAAGCCTTTGCCTCCAGCAGAGCCCAACAGCTGCCTCACCTACCTCTACTTTATTTAACTCTGTCAAAGCTCTCATACTTTGCAGACTTTACTAAGTTAATATTATCTTTGTTAACTAGTTTTTTTACAGTTACAGTAGATATATCATGGCAATATTACAAATATGGATTGCAGTTTGCTGAATGTGTCCTAAAGTTTTTAGTGCAATGTTTGCTATTGTTGTTTACATATGCTAAAACCAAAATTTCTTTAACCAGTTCTTTTCTTGGGGATATGGACTACAGTTTATTGGATATGTACTAAAATTTATAGTAGAATTTTTATTAACTTTAATCATATGCATTTTGCTAACATCATACTCACTCAACCATCCTGAAAAATTTGATGATCTTGCTTATTCTTCTTATAGGTTCAGCAAAGCAAATGTATAAGGATTAGTTTAGTAAAAAGGTATTTCATTAACAAATTTCAGCTGCAAAGTTTTCTAAACAGATACCTCTTATCACTTTTGTTTAAAATTAACTTTCATATTGAAAATGAAATTTCGCATTTCTTTATAGCTAAAATATTCATGCTAACTACTGTTGAAATTAATAGCAACTTTCTAAGTATAACAAGCTTATCACTGTTATCACTGAAATACTACTTTGCATGTTTTCTTATTCTGAACCAAAATATAAACCAGTGTGTTGGTTTCACGTGCTTGGGGGGAGGGGTGGATTCACCTCCGAGCAAGCTCCTTGAAGCTGAAAAGTGGGAGGGGCTCTCCCGTCTCTGGGAGCTTCCCCTGTGGGCTGCTGCCACCAATCAAAGAGCTGATTTGGTGATGGACAGCTCGGGAAACCAATGAAATGTTATTTCGCTTTCACAAATCACAGTGGATCAGGTTTGTTCTCTCTCTTTCGGCTTCCGGTCTCCGGGGGTGGTGGTCCCCGGCTGGGGGCTGTGGCCTGGCTCTGGGCTCGGCCTGGAGTCCGGCCCGGTGCCCCGGCTTTGCGGGGGGCCCGGCTCGGCACCCGGCTCTGCTGGGGGCCAGGCTTGGGACCCCGGCCCCAGCTCTGTGGGGGGCCCGGCCCGGCCGCATGGTCCCAGCCCCCCCTCCCTGACCGCATGGCCCCGCGCGGCCCGGAGTTCCCCTCTCCACGTGGCATGGCCGAGCAGGGGGGATCGGGGAGCCAGCAAAGGCTCTCCCTTCCCCCCTCCCCTCCTCGTTCTGAGAGAAGAGGCCTCCAGCTGCCCATGCTGTTTCTTCACGATCTGGATACAATTGTAACTTCTTCATGCCTGGATAAGATCCTCGATTTTTCTAAGCTCTCCTGAATGGGAAGGAATAAAGCCTGGAGAGTCCAGAAGTCAGCGCAATGAAGATAAAGTTCCTGGTGGGAAGAGATTGAAAAGATGCGAACTGATAAGTAGCTGAAAACCTTTTTGTGGACTAAGGGGATTGTGACTTCACTAAAATTCCTTTAAACTGTGAAATATACTTGGGGAGGTTTTGGGTGCTTGAGAAGAAGAACCTTATTTTTGCCTTGGAGAAATATAGCTCTCTGTTTTGGGACTGAAATGTGAACAGAGACATTTAATAGAGAAAGAGATGACTTTTTGCCTCGGGGAATGAAGCTCTCTCTGTCCTGGGACTGGAATAAAGACAGAGACATTTGATAGTGAAGGAGATGAAGAGAATCTTGGTTTTTTTCAGCAGCCTGCCTTTAAAAGTACTACCCCATGTGTGTAACATAACCCATTGCACAGCTCTGAAAGGACTGTGACAGAAAATGGGAGGAAAATCATAATCTGCAATATTTTTCCTGAGCGGATGTGGATTGTGAAGGTGAAGACACCCCCTAAACCATAACCAAAAAGGGACTTTTCTCTCTTAAGTAAACTGAACTGATTATTTGAATGTATCACTGACTGATGTGCTCTCTGTATGTTTGTTGGTAAGAAATGTTGAATGAAGGGGAGGAGGAAACAATCTAGGGATCTTATTCTGAATATTTTTTTGTGTTATTAATAAATTTCTTCTTTAAGAATTAAATTAAAAATTTAAATTTCTTTCTAAGTTTTAAGCCTGCCTTGTCTCTGCTCCTGGGTCCCGTCTCTAAAAGAAATTAAATATATTAAGATTGGCAAACCCAAGTCACACCTTGACAACCAGCTTTAAAATATTCGATTTTTGCAACCAAATACCTTTCCTGAAGAAAACATATTATTTAAAGATGCATTATAATCCCAAAACATTTTTAAAATAATCAAAAATGCTGTCAATTTCAAAACTCTTAAAAAAAGGTAAAGGTTCATTAATATTACAGTGCAACCATTAGTGATGTTGTTAAATATGCAAAAGATAATAAAATAACTATATAAGACTAAATCCTTCCAAACTCAAGAAATAACTTCATAGTGTCCTTAGATTTCAAAATTATTCACTTTTGTTATCACTGTTCTGTAATGCTAACACAAACATGTGTAATTTCTACATATATATATAGATACAACTTGTGAAACCTAGGACATATCATAAAAAACATGACATTTCCTACAGCTCTGAGATGTGTCACACCACCCTGGTATCCCCAAATTAGCAACAAGACAAGCCACAGTAAAAAGAGCACATAACACTTTAAAACATAAACTTGAAAAATAGAAAAGAGGAATGGGTGAGGAGATCCCACAGAGGAAGGTAGCTAAAACTATCCATACACTGAATCATTTAAGAGTTACTAGAAAAGTCCCAGAACCCAGACGTTATAAAACATTTTCTATCACTGCAAGCATCTGACCCTGATCAGTTTTTCAAACCCAAAGTAATGGTTCCACACCTTGTCACCAATAGGTGGGGAGATCCACGGAATCTCATTACCTGGGGACTGAAATATACATGTGTTTCCATGGAAACGAGTATGCATTTGGTACCTGCCAGATGTTTTTCTCCTTCCCTACATCATGCCCAGAACCATGGGCAGCATTCCCCTGATAGCTCCTCAATAGATGTGGTGGAGCCAAATGTGGAACAATGATTGAAACAACCTGTTTACCCCCCAACATGGAAATCCGGGACTCCAGAAGTGAAAGCTCATATAAGGAGTTTATTTGTTTACAAATTGTTGTTCTATTTACAAACTATTTATAGAGTTAAGTTCTATTCTCAGTTTAAAAGATTGAATGTGTTTTTGTTCATAGATTTAAGCTAAGGAGATAAAGCATTTCTCATCCAAGTTCTTAGCCCTGGTCAAGCCAGGAGCATGACTGATAAAGGAGATAATACCAGCAACCTGAGGCATTACTATTAAAAAATAACAGCAGGTCGTTTTGACCACTTAATTTGGCTTTACAAAACCAAAACCTTTTCTTTTCAGATAAACAGGGGGGTCTCACCCAAAAGAAGTTTCCCAAACCTCATAGGAAAAACAAAATTCTTAGCAGATCCTGGGAGATGGTCAAGCATAAGTGTACCCCATTAATTTCATTTAAGTGCACAAGTGGTTTTGAGTTAAATGGTTTCTTGTTCTTAAAGTTATAACTTGTAACTTTTAAGCACTACGCCTGTGATTAATAGTTCTCCCCTAACAGCTCCTCAGTCAAGAATGCTGCATCTCCAGTGAGAAACTTCATCTCAAAATTAGATCCAAGCTGTTTTCTGTCACCCTGTTTACAATGGGCCCTTACAGATAGGTGACAGAGAGCATTTTTACAATTTTAATAAAAAAGGAAAGGGCAGTTGTTGCTGTGCAAGTTTAGCTTGTGCTGTGGTTGCCGTGGAAACCCTGCTGGGCTGGTCCCTGAGTGGGTATTCATCCAATCAGGTTCCACGTAGGCTGCAGGCATACGATTGGGCAAAGGACCTGGGCATCACTGAGACATCAACCAATGATATGGTCAGGTGCCTGAAATTTGAACCCCCTGTAAAAGATGGCCTCCATGAATAAACTGAGACTGTTGTCCTTAAACGAGCAGAGGAGTGTGCTGTGTCTGTCTCCAGCCCCTCTCCCACCACATGATGGCAAGCACCACGAAATACTGAGCACAGTTATGATCAAGAGGTTTATAATCTTGTCCCTGGCAATTGTGCCACTGGCTTCTGCCTTATTAAGACTGAAGAGGTTTTCCTCTTGTGTTTAGAAGCATCCACAGGCTTAATGTCAGATGGAATCTAGGAAAATATTGCATTGAGAGGGATCTCTGAAAGTGTCTAGCCATGGAACCACTCCACAAATAATTATAATAAATATAGAAGCCTGAAAAGAATGTGTGGAAACACCTTATGATAACAGTGAATGTTAAAAACCAAATATTATATATGTGATAATATATATGTGTATATATGTGCTAATAAAATTGCAACAATAATGGCAAAATTGTTGCGTTATAATTTATCAAAAATTGTATTTCATTGCTATAAAGCAAAAAGAGATAAAGAAAATGGTTAAACAAAGCAGAAAAAATTTGTCCTCCAGATGTTAGGTGGGAGGCAGGATAGGAAGGGTAGTGGTCTAAGAACAAGTGTCTAGAAATAGGTTTTCGACCTTGATCTGGGCCAAATTGGGATGATTCCAAAGCGTTGGTCACTGGAATGAGGCCTCTTGTGGGAATATATATTTATTATATAACTCTAAGCTCAGTGTGCCTGTGCTACCTGCGAACACTGAGGAAGACCCAGAGCCTTCATCAGAAACAAGACCTTCGAAAGGAGGAGAGACCCCCAACTACTGGTGACGCATGCACAACACAACATAGTGACAACGATTTTAGGAATAGAAAGTCGGAGGAGCTTTTTGGAAGATTTTGTATTAATATGCACTAATAAACAGTATATAAGTGAGATTTTTAGCTTGACTGATTTGGGACGGTGTGAGAGGAATGGCCTTACCCGTACCCCTGTGTTGGAGGCCTTGCAGCTGCTGGAGGCCTTGCAGCTGCTCTGAATCTTGCTCCGATTTACCGTAAAGTGCCTTGATTTAAACCAGCAAGGTCAGAGCATCCTTGGACTGATAAAGCAGGAAAGAATAAGACCATAAATTTCGCTCAGGGTTAAAGAAGAAGGCATCTGGAGGAAACAGGACCTTGGTGTATTGCCATAGCATGAAACTTCAAAGAATATCTTGCTTAATTGTTAAAATAAAAATAGCTTATCATAGATTAACCAATTGTATGTTAGAATGCATATAAACTTTTTTCATGTAACCAATAGAATCCATTGTAACAAGAATGCTACTGATCGAATAAGAGTATAAAAAGACAAGCTTTGTGATTGAATAAAGCGCACTCTTTTGACTGACTTCGGAGTTCTGTTTTGGGGTTCGTGACATCTTGGTGACCCCGACGTGATCCGGAGAGACCCCGGGGAGACGCGATCCGGGTTGAAAAGAGTCGGGAAGGACCTAATCATCTTGCTGCGATTGCGACCGGGCGTTCGAGAGAGACGCGTGTGGCCACTGATCGACTGGTGAGTCGGAGCCCTGTGAGGCTGCAGCCGACAACTGGTATTAGCAAGATGGGTAATAATATATATCCGCTTTGGAAAAGGTTACTGTGGACTCAATTCTCGCTATAGCGAAGAAAAAAGGGGAGAATTTTAATCAGTCCCAACTCGTAGATCTGCTCTACTGGGCAAAGCGGAGAGGGTTCATAAAGGACACTATAGACATTTTTAATGAGACAACTTGGCAGGCAGTAGGAGCAGACTTGTGGGAAGCTATTCAAGTGGGGAATAAGGAAGCAAAAATGCTAGCTTCTGTATACAAACAGATGCGCACCCTGATTGAACAAATGGGGGCAGAGGCAGAGGTTAATCTAGCAGCACAAACTTTGGTTACAGCAGCTGTGGAGAAGCTTTCCCTCACAACAGAGTCTCATCCCTCCACCTCTGAACCACAGCCGCTGTCCTCTGACCCTGGTGCATCTGGGTTATCCTCTTTTGAGGTGATTGCTAGCTCTCCCCCTGACTATATAGCTGCTCCTGCCCAAAAAGGACCATATGATTATTTAATTCCTCCATGGAACCCCTCCGAGTCCAAGAGTGTTCCATCAGCTCCAGCTGCTGTACACAACGATAACAGCAGTACAAACCCGTTTCTACCAAAAAGGGCAATTGACCCTGCCGCAGTACCTCTTCCCTGTGATACGGAAATAGACTCAGAAGATAAGGGAGATTTAAGTCATCAATTAGAAGAACAAAAAACTGTAATGCTTAATCTATTAGGGGAAATGAAGCGACTAGACAAAGGATCATCTTCTAAGAATGTAAAAAGGGCATATAAAAAAGCACACGATGCTATAATAGAAGGACTAAAAACTCTGGAAGAAAACTCTTGTCCTCTGTCTTCCCTATCTACCCTAGAAAAAATGGACAGGAGGCAAAAGACTTTACAGCTTATCTATGACAATGGGTTTGATTTAGAGACGGCTCAAAGTTATTTAAGAGCAAAGGGATTGCCTGTCTTATCTCCGGAGGAGGCAGGACGCTGGATTCGTGGATCCGATCCTACCCCGTCGACTTCTGAAGGGTAATAGACAGTTTTACTAAATGGTGGAGGGATAAAGACAATTCAGGGGGGAGGGGACCGGATCGGAATGATCCACCGCAAAATGCTAATTTTGATATGGCTAAAAGGTGGAAAGGTCTTGTAACAAATGCAGAATTAACCGGGGATTTTCAATTTGTAGCAGTACCAGCGTTAGCTGCGCCTGTAGTTCGTAATGCTAATGGAAATCTGTATCAGCCATTGGATTGGAACCTTATTGCCAAAGTTTAAAAGGCAGTCATGGATTATGGGGTGGATAATAATCTGGTTAGGAAACAAGTCGAGGCTGTACTTAAATACCAAGAATTGATTCCAGCTGATATTAAAATGATATTCGAATTAATGTTGGGGCCAACTAGCTACATGCTGTTCCTTAACAAATGGCAGGAGCGTCTCTCAGGAATGCAGGTAGATAACATGAATCTGCCGCAGGGGGATCCATTGCGATTTGCTAGCCTGGACATGCTCATGGGTCAAGGGGAATACATTGATCCACAGCGCCAGGCTGCAATGCATTCCAGAGTTTTGGCTCAAAGCAAGGCTGCTGCTTTAGAGGCTTTTGCTGTGTTACCCCAAGTAGGTAAGCCGAGACAGCCTTATTTACACATTGTTCAAGGTGAGGATGAGCCTTTCTTGAAATTTGTGGATAGAATTAAAGAGGGAGTGGAATTGGCCCCTGATATTCCTCTTGCATTAAAAGATACCATGGTAAGAGAAGTGGCTTTGCAAAATGCGAACAGTATCTGTAAAAAACTTTTGGCAACATTACCTTCAAACATGACTCTTTTACAAATGATTGAATTATGCTCCAGAGCTCCCCTGGAAATAGAAAAGGAAAAGGCTCGCATACATGCATCAGCATTAGCAGCAGCCTTAACAAAAAATGGAGGTAACAAAAGTAGTGGCAATAAGGTCCCAATGGATTCTTGTTACAATTGTGGTCATCGTGGTCATACACGAAAATATTGTCCATTGAGGTTGCAGAAACAGAATATTTCTGTTCCTGCAGCGTCTTCAGCTTTTGCAGGGGTATGTCGCCGGTGTGATAAATTTGGTCATAAAGCACACGAATGTCGCTCTAAATCAAGAAGGATGGAACACCTCTGCCGGGAAACGAGAGGAGCTATAACTCATCCCATGAACCTCCCGCCTCAGGAGCCGACAGCTCTATCTGCTCCTGCGGAAGCCTGTCAAGGATGCAAGCAGCGACGAGTGGAAGTGGTCGCTGGTCGACCTGGTAACTGCGGAATCGGTAACTGTTAAGGATGAAAATGTTGTTTTAATTGATACTACAACAAAAGGCCCATTGGGAAATGGTTTTGCAGCTTTATTAATTGGCCTTTCTTCTGCTTCTAAACAAGGTCTTTTTGTACTTCCAGGTGTTATTGATGCTGATTACAAAGGAATTGTCAAAATTATGTTAAAAGTATTTCCCCCACCTGCTTTCAAACCAAAGGGTAGTTCCATTGCTCAACTTGTACCTTTTTACCCGCAGGTTCCAGCAAAAAGCAGTAGAGAAAGGTTGGGTGGATTTGGAAGCACTGGTCCTCTCATGGCATTTTCTGAAATGTTGTCAGCTAAAAGACCTACACGACAGGTGGTATTATGTATGAAAGAAAATGGTGAGAGTGCGAGTGAAATTCAATTGCAGGCGGAAATGATGATGGACACAGGTGCAGATGTTACTATTGTGCATCTTTCAGCTTGGCCAGAGTCCTGGCCTCTAGTCAAATTAACTGAAACACTATTGGGTGTTGCGGGAGTTACATCTACTTGGCAGAGTAAAAATTCTATTGTCATTCTAGACCAGGAAGGTAACAAAGCAGTTACTCGTCCATATGTGTTAGATACTCCTTTGTGGTTGCTAGGCTGTGATGTTCTTAGCCAATGGAAAATGGTCCTTACTGTACAGCCTTTTTAGGAGCGGCCACTGAGAAAATAGGTGCTCACTCTTGTATTAAATTATCCTGGAAATCTGATGACCCTGTATGGGTAGCTCAGTGGCCATTGCCAAATCAAAAGCTAGAGCACCTTCAAGAATTAGTACAGGAACAGATGGAACAAGGACATATTCGGCCTTCTCACAGCCCTTGGAATACACCTGTGTTTGTGATTCAAAAGAAGTCAGGAAAATGGAGATTTTTGCATGATTTGAGAGCAGTAAATGACCAAATGCAAGCACTCGGAGCTTTACAACCTGGCCTTCCCTCTCCTAGTGCCATCCCAAAAAATTATCATTTGTTTATAGTAGATATAAAGGATTGTTTTTTCAGCATACCATTACATCCAGATGATACCTGTAGGTTTGCCTTTTCAGTACCTTCTGTAAATAATAGTCATCCTGCAAAACGATATGAGTGGGTTGTCCTTCCACAAGGAATGAAGAATAGTCCTACTATTTGTCAGTGGTATGTTGCATTAGCATTAGAAAAATGGAGACGAGAAAACCCGGAATTAATTACCTATCACTATATGGATGATATCCTTGTAGCTAGCAAGGAACCATTGATGGAAGCCAAAAAACAGGAAATGTTAAGTCAACTAAAATTATGGGGTTTGCACATAGCCCCAGAAAAGGTCCAAACTTCAGAGCCTTGATCTTATTTGGGCTTTTCAATCACTCTAACTCGATTTTCTCCCAAAAAATTAGAACTACACAATAAAATGGAAACTGTCAATGATGTTCAGAAATTGTTAGGTGATATTCAGAGTGTAAGATCATGGACAGGGATAACAAATTCGGATATTGCACCCATTCGTATTTGCTGGAAGGAACCACTGACATAACTCAGACCATTACTTGGTCAGACGAAGCAGAAAAGGCAATGGGAAAAATCCTGCAAAAGATACAAAATTCATTTGCTTACAGGTATGATGCACAATTAGAACTTAATGTATATGTTCTGAACTTGAGCAATGAATTCGTTGCAATAATTGGCCAGTACAATGTACTGAGCAAAAATTTTTATGTTTTGGAATGGATTTTTACTGCTTGTGTACCCAATTCGACACTTATAAATAGAATTGATTTACTTGGCACACTATTGCTCAAATCTCGAAGGCGAGTACGCCTGGTCTGTGGGAAAGAACCTGACTGTATATATCTTAATGTTTCAGTTTTATCTCTTTGTGATGAATGGTTGCAGTGCTCTAATGTTTTTGCTACAGCTACACTTGGTATTCGGATTGATAATCATTACCCTCCATTTTCATTGTTTTTTGTTTCCCTTCCCTTTTATTTTAGAGATATAAGTGTATCCAAACCAATCGCAAATGCTTTAACTGTTTTTTCTGATGCTAGTGGGCGTACAGGTAAATATGGGTATACATATTGCAATAAAGGGCAATGGGTTACTCAGGTGCAGGTTCAACAAAATTGTTCAGTTCAATTGTTAGAACTTAAAGCTGTTGTATTAATCTTTCAAGATTTCTCTGACATACCACTTAACATTGTTTGTGATTCTCTGTACGTGGCATCTATCCTTGAGCGTATTCAAGACTCCCTGTTTGGAAAAATATCTAATGAAAAAATTGCAGATGAGTAAGAAAATTGGCTAATCTTCTTTCATGCAGAACAGAGTTGTTTTATTCAACCCATATTCGAAGACATTCAGGCCTTCCTGGATTCTTAGCTCAGGGGAATCAAATTATTGATGAAGCTGTTTCAGCTGCTGTGATAGGATTGACGCCTTTCGAACTTGCCCAGGCGTCTCATGCCTTTTTTCATCAACCTGCAGTGTCACTGCAAAAGGAATTTGGGTTACCTAGACTTGAAGCTAGAAATGTCATTGCTTCCTGCCCAGATTGTGCGCGATTACCTCCTCTGCAATCATTTGGAGTGAACCCTCGAGGTTTGGAACCACGTAAAATTTTTCAAACTGATGTCACAATTGTACCTTCCTTTGGATGATTGAAATTTGTGCATGTAACAATTGACACATTTAGTAAAATGGTGTGGGCTACTCCCTTGTCTTCCTCCAACTCTAGAGCTACTTGTAGGCACTGGATGGAAAGCTTTGCCGTCCTAGGTGTTCCCTCTCAAATCAAAACAGATAATGGTCCAAATTATGTCAGCAATTACACAAAACGTTTTTTACAACAGTGGGGAATAGGTCATTTGACTGGTATCCCTTATAATAGTACAGGGCAAGGTATAGTAGAAAGAAAACATCAGGATTTGAAACGTATGTTTCATCTTTTACTTAAAGAAGGGGGGATTAGCCTTACACCTCAGGAAATTGTTGTGAAAACACTGTATGTTCATAATTGGAAAATGTGGATGTCTCGACCGGACGGCGAACAGTCGTTAACACCAATTGTTAGTCATTTTGCCAGTTCCTTTTCTCAAAATACAAAGGTGCCTGTATCTATTTGGGAACCCTCAGAGAAGGTGTGGAAAGGGCCACATACATTACTCACATGGGGGCGGGGTTACGCTTGTGTTTTGACAGGAGACACACCTCGTTGGCTCCCAGCGAAGTGGGTAAAACCGTGGTTAACCCAAACTGGAGGCGCATCTGCAGGACAACGATCTTATCCAGTGGAGCCTGGGACCTTGGGAGATTCCGGAAGAATTTCTCCGGAGATCACCGAGGCGATTGATCAGATGGGAAAAGAGGGTTCGGTGGATTAGAGAACTCTTGATAAAAGAGTCAGGTTGCTCTGAAAGTAGCCTTGCTAAAATACCATCATAAATGATGATCTGTTGTTACCATTGTAGAAAGGTATTTGTTACAGAGAATAGCTGAATACAGGAAAAGGGATTGTGGATGTTGCACATGGTTAGAGGGTAGTTTTGAATGTGGGAATTGTGGTAGGATTTATAATTCTCCTGTTTTACAAGTTGCTCTTTCAGGTTGTAGGAGATGTCTTAATGAAACTCAGCGTGTATTTTTTGATCCACCTGATCCTATAGATGCTTTAAACACTTGGTTGCATACAAATATTAACAGTCAGGAAGCAAGCCAGTTGTTTGAAAGTGTAGAAGAACAAGAAGTAGCTTTGTATATTTGGTATCTATCTACACCTCTCAAATACTTTTTGTGCATAGTTAAGACAAAGGTTAAAACAGCCCAATATGCTGTTACCTGCTCAAATCATAGGCAATCAGTGCAAAATTTTGACGGTGTCCTTCACCCATTCAATGAATTGTCAATTAGTAATAACACTCCGGCTAATGAGCCTCAAAATCGTTCTCGGCAGCGACGGCGTCGCTTTCGCTGCTCCCGCTGCTCTAACATTTCCTCAAACTAATTTCTGGTTAGCTTGGGCAAATAAGACAGGGAGGACAGACTTTTGCCTACAGTTGAAAGCTGCCACTGATCCTTTTAAAACCTGTTTGATTGGAGTTCCCATTCAATTGGATAAGCAAGCATTGAACCGTTCAAGGACTAATGGCAGTCATTGTATCGCCACCTATATCAAAGCAATCAATAAAACCTTACCGTGGGACCCTCAGGAATTTAACTTACTGGATAGCAGACCGGCTAATGGCTCAGGTTGTGTGTATTTTGGCCAAATTTCCTGGGATACATCTGATCAAAAAAGACAAATGTGGCTGACTCCGCATAGAAATTTCAATAGCACTGAGCATTGTGGGTCCTCACCTTATGGATGGGGCACAGGGCACATTCATTTAAATATATCCAAGCCGCTTCAGCTCCCATCAGACATGTTTTTAATTTGTGGAGATAGGGCCTGGCAAGGAATACCTCAGTATGCGATAGGAGGCCCGTGCTATTTAGGACAATTAGCTCTGATCACACCTCCACGAGAATTTTTTCAGTCTTTGAGAAAAAATAGGTCGAAACGAGAGATATCCCAATTAAGCTCTGAATGTCATGATAAAGTTGAATTGTGGGGACGTACTGCTCGTATTTTTGCTTCTTTATTTCCTTTTGTAGGTTCTGCGGAGGCCTTAACACAATTGCAACACTTAGCCTGTAGGACGGTTAAACAAGCAAATGTTACAACTGCAATAATATCTCAATTGGCACTGGACATGAGTAGTTTGAGAAAGGCTGTCTTGCAGAATAGAGCAGCCATAGAATATTTGTTACTGACTCAGAGCAAAGGTTGTGAAGAATTTGAAGGAATGTGTTGTTTAATCTGACTGATCATTCCGCTTCCATACATGAACAATTGCAGTGGCTGAGGGATCATGCTAAGAAAATCACTGTGAATCATAGTCCGCTTGATGAATGGCTCATGTCATTTGGCATCTCTGCTTGGGTGAAGGATATTTTAAAAGGAGCTTTTATTATTGTATTAATCATTATTATTGTTGTTATTATGGGACCTTGTATTATTCAATGCTTTTCTTTCCAGATTAGCAAAATAGCTGACGCAGTGTTTGAAAAGAGGGGGAGATGTTGGAGGCCTTGCAGCTGCTGGAGGCCTTGCAGCTGCTCTGAATCTTGCTCCGATTTACCGTAAAGTGCCTTGATTTAAACCAGCAAGGTCAGAGCATCCTTGGACTGATAAAGCAGGAAAGAATAAGACCATAAATTTCGCTCAGGGTTAAAGAAGAAGACATCTGGAGGAAACAGGACCTTGGTGGATTGCCATAGCATGAAACTTCAAAGAATATCTTGCTTAATTGTTAAAGTAAAAATAGCTTATCATAGGTTAACCAATTGTATGTTAGAATGCATATAAACTTTTTTCATGTAACCAATAGAATCCATTGTAATACTGATCGAATAAGAGTATAAAAAAGACAAGCTTTGTGATTGAATAAAGCACACTCTTTTGACTGACTTCGGAGTTCTGTTTTGGGGTTCGTGACACCCCCGGTCGGGGTATCCCCCGGTCGGTTTTGTTTATGCTTTATTCAACCGAACCATTGGACCTCTATTATACTTAAATTGCTGCTAAATTTTGTATTTACTCATATTTATATAACTCATATATTTTGATTGTATTCATTTATATACAATTGCTATTTTTAATAAATTACTGCTAAATGTAACTTTGTTGTTTGATTAATTGGACAAAATCAAGCACATCCAATACCCATTTATAACACAAAATAAAATAACCCCTGAATGTATGCATACTGTCTTGGGTTTCAATATAGGATGTGGCCAGAAATGTGTATTCTATCACCATCTGTTGAAGCTGGGTGGGGTAGTGACCCTTATCTCCGTGGCACATATTACCTGCTAATGGGGCATCTTTAAGACTAGGTGGGGCTATCATCTTTATCTTTTCCACAACACTTCCCTCCCTCCAGGAAGAGATCATCTGCTGCTGAGCCATTAAGTCCCGCTGTATGACTGATAAAATTACATCATCCCATTGGGAGATGCTCCAGTCAGGGGGAGGAGTCAAGCCTTTCCTACCTAGAAAGAAACAGATTTTGGACAGCAAGTTACCATCTTTCCACTGGATTCCAGAGGAAAATTGGACCTTTTCCACATCATTCCTGGAACATTCATAGGAAAACTGCACCCTTCTACAGGACCACTGCTTCGCCTGAACCACATCTGCCACTGCAGGAGGACTGTAGCCACCATTTAATAGTACTGCTACAAACACCCTGACTGACAGGGTGCCTGGTTGTATTCTTACTCTGTCAGGGTTGGGACTGTTCTTTGTAATACTGTATTTCTATTTTAGTTTTCCTAGTAAAGAATTGTTATTCCTAATTCCCAGATCTTTGCCTGAGAGTCCCTTAATTTCAAAATTATAATAATAATAATTTGGAGGAAGAGGGTTTAGACTCTCCGTTTCAAAGAGAAGCTTCTGCCTTTATTGGCAGACACCTGTCCCTCAAACAAGGACACATACCCATCTGCACATATAATCATCTAAATTCTTCTTCTCCAAAGTAAGCAATTTAGATGATTAAAACAAGTTTTCCGTTACCCACATCTTTGCTGCTTGCACAGCACCCTGATTATAATTAGACCCTTATGCAAATGGTCTTGGGAAGAGAAGGGTCTTGGAAATAGGAGGAAGTTCCTTGAGAAAATATCTGGAGATAAAGAGATTTTGTGTCCAGATTCTTGGACATCACAGATATTTGCACTGCTAGCAGAGCTTACAAACCTCCTCTGTCATGTGGATCCATTTGTTTATGCCTGTGCCTGCATCTGTCACAGACACACACCTCTCATTCATTGAAAAAGGGTGCAGAGATTCCCCTGTCAACCCTGCCCCATATTTGCTCACCTTCTTAAAGGCAAACAAACCAACCCAATGCAGACTCAAGGAGGAATGAATATTGGTAGGGACCACTGAAAGCCTCTGCTCAGCCCCCTGCTCAAAGTAGGGCTACCTCAAAATGGCACAGGACCTTTTCCGATGAAGTCTTGAGGGTCTCCAGAGATGGATTTTCTGCAGCCTCAGTTGCAACAGCCTGGCTCAGGGCTTATCCACCCTCTTTGGGAAACTTTTTTCCACAATTCCCAGACAACTGTGCCTTGCTCCAACTTATTGGCTCCTGCCCTTTTCCTCTATGCACCTCTGAGAAGAGTCTGTCCTCCCTGTGGCTTCTGGCAGGTATTTGAAGGGAAAAAATTAAATTCCCCTTGCCTGCTCTTTCCTATGCTGCACCGTACTCTGGATTTTCCTAGGTTGTCAAGAGTGGTCTTGCTCCAGGAGGTCCCAGATCTGGACACACAGGGTTCAGATTAAGCCTCATGAGGTCCACCATCCTTTCCCTGTGTTTTGCAGCCACACTTGTGCTCAGAAAGTGGTTGGCCTCCAGCACAGCAAGGATCTACTCCTGACTCTGTTCTCCCTCTCACCTCCTGGGCCCCAGCCCCAACCCTGCAGGGCTGCCCCTGCCCTGCAGCCCCAGCCTGTGCCTTGAGCATCCTGGGCTTTCTGGCAGGTGATCCCTGCAGCCAACAGGGCCTTCTGAGTGTCAGGGAGGGACCAGTGCCTGGATTCCCTCTGCAGGGCTAGAGCTGTCCTGCAGCCACCAGTTCACTCTAAAGTCGGTGTCACCTGAGAAGTTCCTCAGGGTAGGTCCTTTTGTCCTGGTGATAGGGTTGCTGCAGCAGATGTGAAGCAACAGCAGCCCCAGAAGTGACTCATGCCAGGAATGGCACTTCTATTGGCCAGTCAGTAGGACTTTGAATTGTTGTCCAATAGCCTTTGAGCCCAATGGTCCAGACAGCTTTTCAGACACCTTGGGCTCTTCCTCAGCTCTCATTAGCAAAGATGATGGCTGTCATCATAACAGTTCCTGGCAGTGTTTCCTCTACTATTTTTAGTGAGTACCACCTTTTTCTTTGTAGTGTTTAGATTTAGTTTTGTGTTCACAGGCATGTTTACAGGGATTGGGAAGGGTTTTCTAATACACTGGATCCTATTTAGACCAGAATCCTGATTATGGGTTCACCTTGTGAATAAATGATTACGATCAATAGTTGTCCTTTACTTTGCATTTCCAGTGGTAGATGAAAGAAAATAATAATGTAACTCAACACAATTGTAAAATTTGGAGAGATGACTTAACAGACAATAAATGAAAATTATACCTCTATTTGACTCATGCTAGCACCCCAATTTCTTTTTATTACACAGAGCTGTTTATGAGAGCCACTCAGACTTACTATTTCTTAGTCATAGTCAAGTAGCAGTTTTTAGCATTTTGCTAGTTTATGTTCTGTAGTTTTAAAAAACTATGCATCCTTTTGACATGGCCAAATACAGCTATTACTTGTCTAAAAGTAAACAGGATCACTTTACTGTTATAGTAGCTTGAGGTTAACCCCTGATGTAGGAATGAGGTATAATGAATAAAGAATAATACCTTGTGTGGCAATCCTTAAAATCAGAGGGTTTTGGGAAAGCTGCAAAAAAGCAGGCCTCAGAGACAGCAATCTGCAATTAGAGTTAAGCCGAAAGCATAAGGCATGTCAGCAGAAAAGTTACATGAAATGTAGAAAATAAGGACAAATAGAACAATGGTATATTAACACTTGGCTAGAATAACTCTCTGAGCTGCAAAAAAGTATATCTAGCAAGATATTAGGAATGTCTAAGCTTAATAATGGAGCTCTGTACATTGTATTTTAAGGCTTACAAGCAGGTATTGTATTCGAAATAAGCAAGCATTGTTGCAACCAGAAGGTACATGCACTTATAGTGGTTGGATAGAACTACTGTCAATATGCATTTGCTTTTTGTGATTGGTCAAAAAAATTTCAAAGTACGTTGTAACATCACGTTCTCTGGCTGCTGCTGAGGAAGTAAGCTAGTGACATCTTCCCACTGTCCCAACCATGTAATGAGACTGATGCTTGGAAGGAAAAAACAATAATAAAGCAGCTCAAGACGCATTCCACAGTAGTCATGCTTCTGTGCTTAAACCCCTGGCAGGCATTACCTTGCACTGATATAATACCTTGCACTGTGTCCCTGACCGCAGGTCCAATCATGAATTGGAGCATGTTTCTAAGTAGAAGTTCCTTTTTTGAGAACCTATTTGAGCAGGATCCAGTTGTTTCTGAGGAGTAGCTGCCACTCTTTACTTTGAATAATGCCTTACTCCATTCTGACCCTACATGGGTCCTTTTCCTATACAGATTCTGGGATGTGCCTCAGTAGTCCTCTTGGTATTTTGCAGTTTGAGAGGCTTTGAGTGTTATATTTGCTCAGTGACAGTTCCCAGTACACTCCATTTGTTCTGGGTTGGTGTTCCTAAACTTGGACACCATTGGGCATATACATAACTTTGTATAAAGTATTTCAGCTCAGGAAAATTGTTTCATCTCTACAGCTGTTGCAGACTTGTTGCTTTTTGTTTGTTCGTGGGTTTTGTTTGGGGTTTGGTTTTTTGTTTTGTTTCTTTGGGGTATTTTTTGGGGTTTTTATTACTATTGTTGGTTGTTTAACCTGTTTTAGCAATACCATCTGTAGGGAGAGTCTTGCATGATGGCTAATTATTCATTTGCTAATAATATTTTAATTTTCTTTCATCTGTTAATTCCCTCCTGGTTAAAATTTCAAAGCCTCATCTACTAGGATCTTCTAGAAATCCCACAATGTCTTAATTACAATTTATCTTCAAATCCCTACAAAACAGCTGTAATCAAACTTCTATTGAATGTGATGGTGTTTTGGAGCTTTTTTTGAGTTAAGGAAGTTGTATGGATAATTATGCCTAGATCTACTTATAATTTGAAAAATTGGCTTCAAAATCAATGTGAAATTTACCCTCACAGTTCACTGCAGAGACAAAATAACTTACTGTACCTTCAGTAGGATATAATTTAAGGTTTTTTGAGATGAATGTAACAATTTCACTTGCACTCTTTTTAGAGTCACCAAGAATGTAGTTTATTTCTGTTAGATGTGGTGTTTCATTTGGTATGCAATCTTTCATGCTGGTGTGACTTTGCTATCATTTTGGTATTCTCTCTCTATTTTTTCCTTATTTGCATCTTTATTAAATAACATATGAATTTACTTAACTGTGTTCCATGAATTCCCGTAGTTGCATATCATGCATGGTCATCACTTGTAGACAGAGCCTTTCTCTAGGGAACTCTAAAGATCCTTTCAAATAAACCCAACCAAAACTGGGGTTTTTTTCATGTGCTAGGTTAGTTTAAGTTGATGTTGTCATACTCACACGCATTCCTGTTGTGAAAGTCATTCTTGGTTCCAGTTTCTTGCTGTAAATGGACTTCATTTTCTGCAAACAATTACTGTCTTATCATTCTTTTACAGATCTGTAGAATCAAGAGAAAAGCATCTCTTCCAGGAGCTTAGGGATTAATACAGGCAATTATATCAGAAAATGCTCTTTATTAAAGAGTAATGTGGCTAACTCCAGGAGAATCAGAAAAAAACATCTTTCCTTCATAGAAAACGCTGTTTTCATTTAAATCTGATTTGGTTTTATCATTTTTTGTTTCTATTCTTAAATAAACCTTTCTGGAAATAAACCACAAGAAAGCTTCCTTCAAGCAAGGTTTTGTGACTACTTTTGTCGCATTTTAAAAAAAAGTTTATATAGGCTTTTATACCTTACTCATCACCATAGTTTCTCTGAATGCTTTCCAGAGGATGCCAAGTGATTTGCATAATATCTGTCATATGTAGTTTGTTATTTTTCTGATTGTCTTCCAAGAAGAAAAAATCCAAGTGCATCGTTGTGTTTACTTTTGAAGGATGTTAGGGGTAGGAGATAGTTTGTCTAGTTTGGGAAATGCAGGCACAGAGAGCTCTCAGGGACTTGCACATACAGGCTTAGAGGTAGAGATAGGTGCAATGTTTGAGATAAGACCTTGGAGAAGGCTTGGAGAATTAGAGCATAAAAGTGAAACAGACATAAAACAAGAATATAAATTTGTAGTTATCACGGTGTGACTTGGGTTTGCCAATTTTAATATATTTAGTTTCCTTTAGAGATAAGATTTAGGAGCAGAGACAAGGCACGCTTAAAACTTAAAAGGGTATAAGAAGAAATTTATTAATAACACAAAAACAATTCAGAATAAGATTCCTAGATTATTCCCTCCTCCCCCTTCCTTCAGTCTACAGTTCTTAACAACAACATACAGAAACCACTTCAGTCACTTTTTCACTTAAATAATCATTTCAGTTCATTCTAGAGAGAAAAGTTCCTCTTTTGGTTTAGGCTTAGGAGGTGTCTCACTCTCACAATCTACATCCGCCCAGGAAATACTGCAGATTATGACTTCCTCTCATTTTCACAGTCCTTCCAGAGCTGTGCTATGGGTTATGTTACACACTTGGGATACCACTTTTAAAGGCAAGCTGCTGAAAAACAAAAATTCTCTTCATCTCCTTTTCTATTAAATGTCTCTGTCCATATTTCCAGTCCTAAAACAGAGAGCCCCCATTTCCTCAAAGCAAAAATGTCTTCTTTTCAAGCACTTAACCTCCCCAAGTATATTTCACAGTTTAAAGGAATTTTAGTGTAGTCACCATCCCCTTATAGCCCACAAAAAAGATTTTCAGCTACTTAACAGTGGCATCTTTTCAATCTCTTCTCATCTGGAAAACTTAGCTTTCATTTCACTGACTTCAGCAGACTACTGCTTCATTCCTCTTATTTCGGGGAGCTCTGGAGATCTAGAGTCTCATCCAGGCATTAAAAGGGTTAAAGTTGCATCCAGGACGTGAAGAAGCTAGACCAGGCTGTTGCTGGAAAAACTCTGAGCCACATGGATCATCTGGGGCTTCTCTTCTCAGAATAGGGGCGGGGGGGGGTGAAGGGAGAGCCTTTGGTGGCTCGCCCATCAGCCCGTTCAGCCGTGCCACATGGAAAGGGGAGCCGAGCCGAACCGAGTCGAGCTGAGCCGAGCCAAGCTGAGCTGAGCTAACCCGAGCCGAGAAGAGCTCGGGAGCCGAGCCGTGGCCAGGCCAGGGGCTCCCTGAAGAGCCGAGCCGGGCCGGGCCGGGGTGCCAGGCCGAGCCCCACAGAGCCGGGGTTTGTCTCCCCACTGGAAGACAAAAGAGAACTAGTTCACTATCCATGTGATATGTGAAAGCTAAATAACTTTTTAATTGGTTTCCCGAGCTGTCCACTACTAAATCAGCTCTCTGATTGGTCCCTGCAGACCAATCTGAGGGGAAGCCCTCAGAGAGGCGACAGCCCTCCTGTTCCCCGGCCTCGTGCTGCTTCCCTCAGGCGGCTCCACCCCTCCCCCCTTCCATGTGAAACCAGCCCAGTAGTTTAAGTAGGAATATGTTTTAAGCAAACAGAAATATAAGATAGTAAAATATATTAACGTTTAGCAATATAATCTTTTATAAAGTTAGTGAGAAGTTTAAGATATATCAATGTAAGTTTGTGAAGTGTTATACGATTAGTTGAAAAATGACGCATTGCAGCAAAGCCATGAAAAGCAAAGCAATCAATAGTGTAAAAAGATACTAGTAAACTTTGTAGAAGTATTTGATTGGCTAAAAAACTAACATAACTAACATTAGCATTGTAACTAAGAATTAAGCAGCTTCTGATGTTATGACGTTGGATCTAACGCCTTTAATGTCTCACCCTTCTATGAGACTGATAATAATAAAGAAATAGACCATCTTTTACAACGTCTCTTAATTGCCCCATTTCTCATAATATTTATATCCCGATAGTCTAGCCTTTGATTGAAATTCCTGTTATCTTTCTGACTCTTCAGCAAATCTTACTGGGCAGTTGGTGGCTGCTACATTTTGGTGTTAATTCTGGGAACAGGCAAAAGGCAATAAAATTTTTATATTTATTCATGTTCCTTTAAGGAGCCTTAAATGACAGCTGCTTCTCTGTTAACAGAGGAACAGTAAAGGAAACAGTGAGATGACAGAAATCCAACTTTCTGATATGAAATAATTTACCTTAATATACTTACTGTTTATATGAACTCCTAGTTTCTACTAACGTCATATTGTACAACTGATGCAAGACTTGACTTGTTTCCATTGTATGTGGAGGGTATATAGTCACAGGAGAGGAGAGCCATGGTTCAGGTGAGCCGCTGGCAGGAAAAATCCCACATGCAGACATGTTTAATTTGCATTGCTCACATTTTATGGTAGAAAGACAATTTAACTTACCAGTATCAAACCCATGCATTCTAAATGGTTTCTTGCCATTTTAAGATTAAGCCATTGTTTTCAGTAATGGTCTGTCTAAATGCAGGGAGCAGTGTCTTTTAGCATGATTAATATTCAACTATACATGTTCTGGCATGACAATGGCATTTCTTGTTGATAGTAATCTCTCTCTTCCTTCCCACAAAAAACTGTCACAAGTATCATGGATTCCACCTTTCAGAAAAGTAGGAACAAAAGTGAGACCCAGACAGAGCAAAGGTTTCTTATTCTCTTTTTAGATTTTTTTTTGGTTTTTATGTACATGCTAACTTTAAAACCTGTTAATATTCTTACACAGATCTTGAATCATTTTCTCTTTCTCTGTTATACTTTCTTTGCTTTAAGTCTCTGGTATTCGTTACACTATGGTTTGGTGCATAGCCAGGCTTTGGAGTCCAAGAAGGCCATTTTACACAATATTAAACTAAGAATTAATCTGGTTTTTGTAAAACAACGTGGATTTCTCAGCTTTTCATATTTTTTGTCCAAAATTAGCCTTGCAAATGGAGCATTGGGACTGTAATTGCTGAGATTTCTTCCTCCCCACCTAATCCAAAGGTTGAAGATGAATCCTTGCCTTTTCTGGAGGAGCTTGAGGCCTTGCAAGCCTAGTGATTCAAAGTGAAGCCTTCATAGACATTGTCAGTATTTTTTAAGCCCTGCTGTCTTGTGGGAATACAACTAGAAAGCAGAACTGCGAGCACTGCTCAGCTTGTCACAACCAACATGGATGTGTTAGCCATAGTAGGCCACAAGCCTTGGCAAGAGTAAGTGGGATTTTGAAGAAGGAATGGAAAAGATAAGAAAGTGCTTGGTACAGGGTGCTTACCCTGCAGTTTCATGGGGGTTTACGTGAAATACAGCAGGTACCTGGTAAGTTTAAACGAGGCATAGATTGAGCAATGTTATCTAATTACAAGTAAGCAATATAGCTTGGTAACGATAACATGATTGGTGCATTATTTTTAGCAATAGGTAAAAAAGTATATAAACTTTGCTTTGTGTATCAATAAATGGCTTCATGGCATATCATTATGACCCTGTCTCTTCTTTACCACCACCGTCAAATGGTGCCCCATGCGAGGACTCCAGCTACTGGACGGTGGAGTCCCTGTAGGACCTGACTCCACTCGGAAGAGCAGGAGGGAGGATCCACTTGGGAGAAGTGGGAGACGCTGGCCAGCGACAAGCTTTAAACCCCTCTGGAAAGAGGTGAGACACAGGGGCTGGTTCCCCTGAATTCTAATTTGCTACGGGGAAACATGGGACAGGAAATGTCCAGACAGGAAAGAGACATTTTTGGACTTATGCAAAAGCTGTTACAACAGCACGGCAAATCTTTGCCTTCAAATCAGTTAAAGATCCTATTGAAATATTATTGGGGAAATAAAAATCATGGCATGGACACCCCTTCCCCCTGTGCTGTCCTTAAGGGAACCCACATAGCACAGTTAATTCCTTTCTTACAGGATTCAGTGTCTGTTACAGGGGAACAACAAGAAAGGGTGGGAGAATTTGATCCTACAGGAGCCCCACAAATATTATCGGTACAGACAATTTCTGATAAGCGTCTCACTTGTAAATGCACCCTGTCACTACAGGGACAAAAAGTAACACTCACTGGTATCATAGATACCAGGGCAGATGTGACTGTCATTTCTCAAGATAAATGGCCTCCTAATTGGGCCCTCACTGAGATAGCCCAAGCTCTCACTGGAATCGAGGGGAGCAGTCAAAGCTATCAAAGCCAAAATCTAATTCAAATGACAGGACCAGAAGACTACATAGCTTCTGTTAAGCCATTTGTTTTGTCTGTAGCTATGGTATTATGGGGATGAGATATACGTTCTCAATGGGGTTTCAAAATTCAGTCTGATTTTTAGTGGGGGCCATTGTGGTGCATGACACCCTGAAACTAACATAGAAAACCACAACACCTGTCTGGGTGGATCAATGGCCCCTGCCACTGGTTAAATTGCATGCACTCACTGACCTTGTCCAAGAACTTCAAAAGGGACACATAGTCCCCTCCACCAGTCCTTGGAATTCTCCTGTGTTTGTAATTAAAAAACAAACTGGCAAGTGGTGTTTGCTCCAAGACCTCCGCAAAATTAATTCTGTAATGGAGGACATGGGGGCTTTACAGCCTGGCCTCCCATCTCCTACCATGATCCCTTGAAACTGGCATTTAACAGTCATTGATTTAAAAGATTGCTTTTTTGACATTCCTTTGCATCCTGGTGATGTTCCTAAATTTGCCTTTTCTGTACCTAGTACTAACATGCAAGCTCCCTTGCAGCGATACCACTGGGTTGTGCTTCCACAGGGAATGAGAAGCAGCCTCACTATTTGCCAGTGGTTTGTTGCAAAGGTCTTCAGTTCCATTAGTCAAAAAATGCCTGCTGCCTTGTTGTATCATTTTATGGATGACATCCTGATTGCAACAGAACATCAGGAGGTGATGGAGGAAACCTTAACCCTTATCATTGCTGCTGTAACTCAGGCAGAACTCAGCCCTGCCTCAGAAAAAATACAACAACTACATTCTTGGAAATACCTTGGTTGGCGCATTAGGACCCAGTCCATTTCTCCTCACCCTTTGCAAATTCACACAAACATTCAGACTCTGCATGATGCTCAAAAACTTTTGGGGACAGTTAATTGGGTTCATTCCTTATTAGGAATTTCAAACACAGACCTAAGCCCCTTGTTTAATCTGTTGAAAGGGGATCCAAATCTCCTGTCCCCTCGTCAGCTCACACCAGAAGCTTGCCAAGTTCTGCAAAAAGTAGCTGATGCTATTTCAAACAGGTAAGCTGCCTGATGGGCCCCTGAGCTACCTTTCTCTTTAATTATCCTAAATCCAGCTAAGCAACCTCATGCTTTGATTTTTCAATGGGATCCTGAGGCACCAGACCCACTGTTGATCATTGAGTGGATTTTTCTGTCATACCAAATGTCTAAAACTATTAGTACTCAACATGAAATGATGGCATTGCTTATTATCAAAGCTCAAAACAGACTACCACACTTTTAGGTGTGGATCTCTCTACCTGTTACTACTGTCTGTTTGCAGTGGCTACTGCAACAGTTTGATGTGTTTCAAATGGTTCTTGCTAATTTTTCCTGACAGCTTTCTTCTCATCCTCCGAAGCACAAGCTCATAGCAACAAGCTTTAATCTCCTAATGCAGCCCAAAAGGAGCGAAGTCCCATTGCAAGCCTTAACTGTCTTCACAGACAGGTCTGGCCACACCCACAAATCAGGGTTACTTAGTGGGATGGAAACCTCAATCAATGGAATTCAGATGTTACTACTGTTTCACGTTCTCCCCAGATTGCTGAACTGGCAGTTGTGGTACGGGCCTTTCAAAAATTTGCTACTCCTTTCAACTTAGTAACTGACTCTGCTTAGGTTGCAGGAATCATAGAGCGAGCTGAAGCTGCAGTACTCAAGGAAGAACCTAATGCAGAATTGTTTCAATGGTTACAACAGCTTGTTTTTCTTTTAGATACTAGACAACATCCATATTTTGTAATGCATGTTCGTTCTCACACAACGTTACCTGGTTTTATTACAGAAGGGAATCATCAAGCAGATTTACTTACTTTGCCAGTTCAAACAACTCAGCCTGTGTTACCAGATGTCTTTGCTCAGACAAAACTCAGTCATTCCTTTTTTCACCAAAATACTGCTGCACTTACATGCACCTTTGGTTTGACCACTCGCCAAGCCTCCAGTATTGTGGCTGTGTGCCCGGACCGTCAAAGACACTAATTTCCCTCTCTTGCAGGAGGTGTTAACCCTAGAGGCCTCCAAAGTCTTCAGATTTGGCAAACAGATGTTACTCATTTTCCTGAAATCAGCTGACTTAAATATATTCACTCTTCCATGGACACATTTTCAGGTGCCTTGTTTGCATCTTGCCACACTGGAGAATCTGCAAAGACATATGTCACTTTGCAAGTGCTTTTGCGGTCTTGGGAATTCCCTCTGAAATTAAAAGTGATAACGGTCCTGCATACATCTCTCAGAGAGTTGCAAGTTTTTTGCTCTTCTAAGACTTGTACAAGGAGAAACGATGAGCCTCTTCAGCATGGAGTATGGAGATAAAAAGGTATTTCCTTCCATCACCTGCCCTCCTCCCCATCCTTTGTTAGTCCCTCCAATGAGAGTACTTTTTTTCTAGAATCTCTGAGGGAGCAAAGAGTAGTAATTTAGAGGCAAATATAGGATCACACTCAACCTGCTTCACATCTTTGATTTTTACTTGCAGTGAATCTTTGCAGAAACAAGTACAAAGATATGGTATATGAATTGTTGATGGGGTCTCCATCATAGCCATAAGAATTGGAGGTTCTGGGGCAGATTCGGCCTGAACTCCCTTCTGGGTTGGGTGTTATTTTGGCATCCTTCATGACATTTTGAAGAAGGCACAGGGAATGCAAGCTACATGGGGATTTTCCAAACAGCTTCCAGCAGTTTTATTTGTGATAGGCGATAATCAGTGGCTGTTAAAAGTCTGAATGCAAAGAAAAATTCTGGCTGAGATTTGACATCACCTTTCTGAATGAGAGATAAACAGAGAAATATTAGCTTTGATCTTATAAAAATATGGAGGCTGGAGGCTGGCTTTTAACCAAAGGCACTCAAACTGTATAATTCCCCAAATATTGTATAGCAGACACTTGTCACTTTATAAAAGCAGTAAATAATCCTATTATGTGCTATAGTTAAATTTATAAAGGCTGAGTTACGGACCTAATTCAAACCGGTTTATTCAGAAAGGCACAAATTTTATTTTGAAAAGAGGTCTGCATAAACTGGAATCTGAATCAATAGAAACAGATACTGCATCTTGCAGTGGGAAAAGCTTCTGTTGAATCATGCTGCATCATATACTGAACATAACACATTAGATAAGGAGGTGTGTATTCAGTGGTCACAACTCAGTTTATGGCCCCACCAGGGGCTTCCTAGAGTAAGTGAACTTTATTTAAGATGCTTGTCCTTTTTTAGATGCAAAGTACAGCAAGAATCTTCAAATAAATTGTGGCAAAAAAATAAAGGGTCGGAAAGTTATTAAAGGTTGGAAGGAATTCTAGTCGCTTTTAAAATGTCTAAGCCATCCTTGCTCTGTAAACTTTTCTGGTGATTGATGGCACATGGTGTGGGGCTGTTAGCTGATGGAGTCCTTAAATAGAACATCAGACAACTTCAGATATACCTGACATTGGAACACAGGGCTTAGCAGCAGCTCTCTGCCTTGTTTTCTGAGGAAAGGGCATAAATAGGATAGTATAGGAAATATAGATATTAGGAAGTTTCATTTTTTCCCCTGTGTAACCGTCAGATCTGAACAAACTTTGAACACGTATGGGAATCCAGTCTTAATTGTTTAAACAGAGGCAAATGATAGTTTAAAATTTTGTGTGGCAATAAAAATGTCCTGGTAATCAAAGGCATGGAGTGCATACAGTATTAATGTACTCACTTTACCAGTACTCAAAATTACTTGAATTACTTTGAATGTAGGAATTGAAATATACGATTAAACCACTTTGTTCCACTAGAATTTATTTTGAGCCATTCTTAGTGTCTTTTTGATTCATCACACTTTTCCTTTTTCTCTCTTTCATTAAGTTTTAATGCTTTGGAGTTGTTACTTTTGGTGGTTTTTTGGTCATGCTTTGTTGGTATTTTTTTGGTTAGTTTTTGTTGTTGTTTTTTTTTTTTTTTTTTTTGTTTCTTTTGCTTTGTTTTGTTTTGTTTTGTTTTTTGATTCAGGTGGACCTTCATGCCTTGTGGCATTTAATGTCTTGGTAGAGTAACATAGCTCTATTCTTTTCTCTCAGTTGTCACCTGCTGTCAGCCTTCACAGCCACCATCTACTGTCTCTTCTCTGCTGGTTCTTTGCCAAACTATGAGCAACAGTTTTGATGCAATGTGGACTAAAATGGCAATGATAGACAAAATGTAACTTGTTTTTATATCCAGAACAAGCAGCAGGCACTGCAAGCTATCCATAGTACTTGAGATCAGCACTTAGCTGATGATACACTAAATACAAAATGCTGTGTACTTTTTCTATGATGCAAACTTTAAAAAACCTAATCTGGATGAGTTTCTTTCTTAATGCTGTATCTATTTAGTTATAGGCTGAATTCAAGTATTTGGCCCTGCACTTAATTTGAAATTAAATGGATTAATAAGAAATATCTTGAACAATATAATGATATTAATAGTATTCTACCTGAACAATGGAACTGGTACACGTTGAAGACAAAATTGTGTTTGTGGGAGATGGATTAAGTCCTCTGGTTTGTGATCACAGTATTTATGAACCTTTGTGTTTAAACCTTCATCTCTGCCTTCCTTTCCTGTGATATGGACATTAGCAACAGTGACAATGCTTCACTTACTCCTTAGCCTTGTCCATGCCAGCCATGGTCAGTGTCTGACTATGATCAGTTCTTTTTACATGTTATAGCTATCCAGGGAGGGTCATTCTATTAATAAGCACGTTTCCAGTTGGGTTAGATTTTGAGTAAAAACTACTGTGAAATCTTTTACTGTGCTTCATAAAGGTGCACGGGTATCTGTGGTGGAACAATCTCTAAGGTAGAGCCAATTTCTGCACTGTTGTAGCAGAACAGAGCAGTTATTCCTGGAAAGGATACTATTTGTCTGCTTTCTGCAGTCAGATGAACAGAGGTCAGATTTGTTGAAAGCTGCTTAATTGTACAGGCAGCACTGCTCAGACCATGGAGCAGTTTCATGCTGTTCTCTCAGCTGTCTGCCCCTTCTGCAATGATTGGTTCTGTGTCTTTTCAACTGTGAACATCTCGCTATAGGCCATTCTGGATCATGCTGCCTTGTGCCTCGAGACCAATGTGTGGACAATAATCACCATCTGGAGGGAGACTGAGGTTGAGGGCCAGCTGAACTTGGTTGTAAGTAACATTTGAAATAGGACATGGGAGGCTCTACACCAGCCACCCTTCTTCTATCCTGAAAAGCTTCATTCTATCCCTGTCCTCTGGCAGGTGGTGGCTCTGCAAGTACCTACAGGAGCTGGGGGAGCTGCTCCTACTAGGACAGGAGCAGCTTGTACTGATCAGCCACTCCAAGCAGGGCAGCTCTTCCTGCTTCAGCCAGTTCCTGAGAGTGATGGAAGCAAAGTGGTATGGAGTAGGAACAACCCCTGCACAGAGCAGCCAGATAACTTTAAGTAGGCAGGAAGCTTTTGCCTTAGTAGGGCTTAGGAGGGCTATATTTTGTCCCTGCAAGAGACAGTGCCTCTGCTGAGTTTGGGATTGTGTCCCCATCTAAAATACACATATCTGCAGACTACAGGTTTCAGGGAACATAGTAATGCATGGCAGAGTATCTCAGTGCCTTTGAGTGGAATGGGTGATTTCCCCCTATTAGTTGGGATGAGGTCTAGTATCACATTCTTGAGATTTTTTTGTAATCCTACTTTGGGTGCTTCCATAATTTAGCAAGGAAAATTAAGTTGTATAGAGTATCATACTACTAGTTTCCATTTGTTAAAGACATACTTCTACATCAGAAATAACTTACTGCCCTATGGCTTGTCGTACAATCTGCCTGTTTTCCTTTACTTATCTGGGTCCAAGAGTATTTGCAGGACAGAGGCAGGAAAGGAATGCAACGGCTAAGCTCCTGATGGCCGACATCACTGCCTGGCAGCATTCTCCACCTGTTAAGATAGTTGTTTTATGCATATGGTGAAACACTGATCTTAAAAACTTAGGATTTTAGTTACCTTGCTGAAAATAATTGAAAAAGTTGGAAGTTAGAAGGGACTAGTTATCTGAAACTTAGATAATTGATTGCCTGTCATTTCATGTTTGCTCAGCTGTGCTTATACTGGGAAAAGACGAAACTAGTGAGCAGATCCAAAGGAACATAGACAATGCAACCAGAAACCCATTCTTTGAAAAATTGGACTATCACCAGAAATCATTTGTCTTGTCATTGACAGAAAAGGTCAAGAGTTTAGGGTGAGGAAGACTCGCCTTACTTCCTCCTTTTAAGACCCCTCCCCACGAAAACAACCCCAGACTTAATTTAAGAAGTCAATGATGCATGTTTAATAGCTATTCAAGCTAATTACCATGGGAAGTGGGGGATGGGAGGGACTGTTATTATGAATATGCATTTGTCTAAATTCTTTGCTAATAAATAGATTTTGTGATCACCTGCGATTTTGCAGTGCATATTAGAGGATCACCTTACGCTGCTGACCAGCGCTGAATAAACATACACTTTCTAACTTCAAATTGTTAGAGAGTCTTTTGTCCGTCACAGTTGAGTATCGGTATTAGACCAATACTCATATTTTGGTAAATCAGTAGAACTAGAGGTAGATTGTTTTCCATGTGGGTTACATGGTTTTATTAGAAGATGCATGGGTCTTATTATGTGAAGTTTTGTGCTTCTCTGAACAGAAGCACTTGAATTATGTTCTAACAGTTCATCATGCATCTGTTTGTTCTGATTTCAGTTAAGTTGTGATAATCTAAAATGTTTTTCTGAGAACCATAGTTAAAATATGGCACATCCATATTCTTCATTCAGCATAGATAGATACCTGAAAAGTAATTTTTTTGCAAGAGATAAGGATGCCTATACTTTTGATAAATATATCCTGAACACCAATGAATAAACTGCAGAAATTTTTAATTAATTCTGATATGTTGTATCAGAAGTATGGGCAAGCCTTGCTGCCTTTTACTTTCTTTCTCCTGTTCTCTCTCTCTCAAAGGAATTCTTCTGCAAGGTTCTTTGTTATTGCTGTCTAGGTTTTCTTCCAAGATCTAAGATGTAGTGCTATTTCGGAAATGGAATTAAATCACTTGGATGAAAAGCAAGGGTACTTCAGGTCATCTCTGATGAAATCCCAAAGTAACTAAGTCTGGGTACATCAAAATACGCCTCTCTGTTTTCCTACCTTGGATTTCTGAATTTTTGTAGATTAAGTAGAATGTTTGATTCATTACAAGTAGTACTGCTGGCAAAATCTGTGATTCTGTTTTCTGTAGGAAGATGTAGCGTTTTTAATTTTGCCCCAGGATTACACTCATTGATTAGAACTTCTCCTGCAATTGCCCCTTGTACATATCATGCATCATGCCAAGCATAAAAGAAAAATTAAAAAGTACAGAAGGAAGCAATAAATTAGAGCATATTCCTCCTGAAACCTGAGGTATTTAATGCTGGACAGTTCTTAATTTTTAGCATCTTCTCATACTAGTACATGGTTATGAAATCTACTTTAAAGGTCTGTCTTCCAAACACACTTACTACTTGGTCTCCTGAGAAATAATGGCCTCCTACCTCTATGGCATAATTAATTCAAGCAGCAGAAGCTTGTACAAAACTGTATCTAGAGCTCTCACTATTAAGTTTTGTTTTGCATAAAAAAATTTATATTAATAGCCTAGGCACTTTTACTGTGATTTCATATTTTAAACCAACAATAATGTTGTAAAACTTAGGAAGCTGAAAGTTTAAAAATACTGCAGTCAATATTCTCTGCAATCTTAAATTGATATTCATGTACATAAACACCATAATGCACTATTTTATTGCATGTTTCTTTCCTCCAAAAGGCTCTAACCTCACTAAATAGACAAAATAAAAGTGGTATCATTTACTGTTGCAAAATGAGGTGTGTGGTGAAGAATGAAGGGCTTATTAGGAGAATGATGTCATGGAAAAAGCAAATAAATGCCATTCTTATCCCTTGTAGTCTTTTCCTGCATCTGCCACAAAACAATTTGGGGAAGTCTCTTAAATTTTTATAAGTTTTCACTTATTATAGATCTTACTTTCTACAAACCTAACTCAGTGTGATAAAAACCTTTGACTCTTCAACTTCATGGCCTTTTTCACCTTGCATTCTTTTTTTTCCTGTAATGAAAACTTCATACATATAAAATTTGAGAATATATGAGTCAGTATGCATCTGGATATAAATTCCTCTAAATTTTTATGTATACGTCTTAGATGAAAAAATATGCAGTGTAGACGTATAGATAGTCTTTCTTCCAAAGGAAGTCCCCATTTCTTAGTGTTAAGAACCAGCTCACATCCATGAAGCTGCAGAGAATCAGGACATTGGAGATGATGCTTCTCTCTGGATTGCTACAATAAACTCTTGTTTTGGCACTTTGATTTAAAGCACTGAAAATCGCCAAAGAAATGGTGTCAGGATACAGAAGGACTCTTTTCCATTTGTAGTACAATGGAGAAAATATTCTTATGCTCTCCAGAGAAATAAATATGAGATTGCCATGCATTAATTGTATTTAAAATGAAAGTATTTTGAAAGTGCTCTATTGAATATTAAGTACATCCTGTTATAATATACCTCAGATCAGAGTAAAGGATTTTCCCTTAATGCTTTGCAAGCTATTTCTTATCTTAACTACAGAAGACATTCTATACTAAGGCTTATTTTGGCTATAGATTCAAGGGTGCTGAGTCTAATATGGCCTGTTGGATGACTGAGCTGCAAAAGTACTTGCTGAATTGAACAGTGAACACATTGAACAGTGTTCACATTATCTTCAAAGCAAAATACTTTTCCTTTTTTCTCAGTGAACAAAAGCAGCAGTTAGACAAGAGGCTAACAGAATCAAATGAGGAATATGCAAAGGGAAGAGAAAGCACATCTATCATGTTCATGCAGGAGGTAATAAGTAATATTGCTGTAACACTTACTTTTCCAAATGAAAATGGTTTACATTAATATATACCTCATATCCAGACTGAGCCCACGGTGTTTATTTTTAATTCATAGACAGTATAGGATCTGTATATGTAAGCAGGAAAAACATGTACAGCCAACTCAGAAACCCAAATGCTAGAAATGGACTCCACAAATTTGTGTATCGTGTAGCAATCAAATGAAGCATGTTTCAAATAATTAAGTACATACTATTTCAATAAACCATTTTAAAACATGGCATACTATGTAGGGTTTGAATCCAAAGCTTCAGGACCAGATTTACAACCTTTGTTATTTTGTGTTGATGCATTTACTCTCAGACTGCTACTAGTACTGCTTTCACTGACAGTAGCAGCAATAAATCATTGCTCTGTGTGAAGGGTCATAAAGGAGAGCTGCACAGCACCACAGAAGGGACATTTACTTTGCAGGTAGTGTAGAGAAACTTCTGGATTTGGGAACTGGAATATCGAGCAACTGAGATTTGGACCTACCATGTTATTATTGGTGGAGAGGGAGATGTACAATGTAAATGGAATGTAGAAAAACCTAAATTCCTTGATAAGCTCTTCAGCATCTCTGAAACAAGATGTTTCAAGTGTTTCAATTGGGCCAAATTTGGGCATATTTTAATGGGATCAGAAAATACACATATTCTCTTTGGGATTGCCAAATGTTAAGGTCCTCTTCTACCCACATTCCCAGAAAACCAAGTCACTGACATATGACTGAAGCTGCAAGCTTGAACTTCTCCAGGGTAGATTCATTAGGTCAGGGGCTCCTGCCTGCTAGACAGAAGTGAGCTGGTATCACTACATCAATTACAAATTGTCTTAACCAATATAAATTTTCTGGTAATGTTTGTGCTGAATTTTGATTTATCTCCGTAGTAGTTCATTTTCTTCTGCTGAGTGGAGATGGCAGATACAACTTGTGCGAACCCCAGTACTATCACCAGCACTCAGCTGTAAAAGTGCCAGGAATTAGGACAGTTCAGGGTTTTAAGGCTCTGTAAGTTTTTCCCCCCTAGATTTGATTTTCACAGCATTGCTGGCTGTTATTCATTAGCCTTCTCTCAAACACACTAATTTTCACCCTTTATATTAAGCCTTGGTGACCCACCCTGTAGAAGCTCACCAGACAGGCATCTAGTAAGAGTGATTTGTAGGCACTCTGAGAGAACCAAAGTCCAATCCATGCCCCGGTGATAAAAGCCCATTGATTAATCCCAAAGCTACACTTTGCTGTGATTCGCCATTTGTGCAGAATAAATAAAACATGATCCATTTCAGGGTCAACTGCTGGAGGACAGTTGGTTGTTAAATTCTCTCACCACACAAATGAGAGAAAAAGAACTTGTCTAGGATTCTACCCCAGCCTTTTTTCCCCCAACTAAGATTGTTAATGGGTGATTTTGGTGTTCCAGAAATGAATGAGTAACATGATTTAATATAGTAGGTGCTGGTGGATTGATTTAATTTTCTCTAATCGGTTTAGACAGGATTGTATATCCATCCATAAATAGCTTTAAATGCATGATAAGCATATCAAAGGCCTGGCTTTCAAAGAGGCTTGAAAACTAAGAAACTCACAATGTGACCTGCTGCACAAGCTACTGCTTTGTATCTATGAATGTTCTTTTTTTCTTGAGAGACCTTTTGCCAAAGAAGCAGCAAAATATTTATTCAAATATAATTTAAATTCATGGTTTTTTTACTGATAGTTTATTTATAACCTCATTGTTTTATAAATAGGGTTAAAAATTTGTCTCTTTGGAATAGAGGCTTTTTCTTACCTAATATCCCTTGCATTGTGAAATTGATTGTATTCTTTGGTTTCAGAATCAGAAGTGATTTTCTTTACCATAACCACTAAAGAAAGAAGATAATTTGATTAGGTAAATGGAAAAAGAGACTTCTTTGCCTTACTTTTTCTCTTTATTGTGCCTGAACTGTATATGAAACTTTTATACAGGTGGAAAGGAAGAGGACAGTACTTACTGCATCCTAAGAGAGAAATATATTGTTGAGGAAAAGCAGCCCATTGTTGCCGTATGAAAAGTTACGGAGCGGTGCAGAAAAAACAGCAACAAGGCACTCTCTTACTTAGTGCAAGAAAGAGCAATTTATTGAAGGAAGCCATGGCTTTAAATAAGCTAGTTAATGAAAAACAGAATACAGACAGTTCATTGGACAGAGAAAGAGACACCTCTTCTCCCTGGCTTTTCCATGGATCTAGCAGGTGTTTATCTCTGTTATGATTAATTCTCTTGTGTTTACAGTAGAGAAAAAGTCTCTAGCCTGGGAAAAAACCTGGCTGGAGCTGAGAAAGTTTCATGGCCTGAGAAAAAGACTCAGAACCTGAGAAAAAGACTCAGAACCTGAGAAAAAGGCCTAGATGAAATGTTCCTAGGCCTTCAGCAGTGTCCACAGCCCATTGTTTTGTTGTTTTTTTTTTTTTGGGGGGGGGGCGTTATATGAAAAGAGTATTTTGAAGAATCTAATTTGCTGTTAAGCTGCCTTCATGCCTCAGTGAGAGCTGACATCCTGAATCTAGGATGCTGGTGAGAGTATACAGAGCTCTCTCAGGATACAGCCAAAAGTGAGATCTTATATTGCAAAGATATTTGGCTTTTTGTGAACAGTAGAAGACAAAAGAGTGAAAAGGACTTCTGTGCTTGACAACCATATGACTGCATGATAAGAAAGGCAACGTTACACATTTGGAGGAAAAAGTGCAGAAATGGTATGTTCTTTTTATGGCTTGAAGCTAGAATGAGACTCTTTAGCAGAAGACAGGTACTTATTTTCCCTATCAAGTAAAACTGCTGTTGGGTACTACTGGCTAGTGGAATTTTTTACTGATGACAGCAAGCCATGACTGGGTGTGTCACAAAGAAAGGAGAAGCAGAAAATTTTATGTTACCACTAAGTGATTTGATAGAAAGGTAGGTGGAAAAAGAAATCAAAACACCATGATTCTAAGAACTGTAAGAAAATGGGCTGGCTTTGCTTTTATGTGTATTCTGAATTTTCTATTTCTTTTATCTAAAATAGTGCTGTGTTTGACAATTAAAGGTCTGTAACAATCACTTTAGTTTGACATGCCAACTCAGTGTTGTAGCATGAGAGAACCATTTATTTAAGTGCCCAGAGAAAATTAGTTTTTTCCTCTTGGATTTCTGGTATTTAAGTTAGTTTTATTTTTTAACTTTATTAAGAGCCACTAGGTTTTGGATCAGCCCTTTGTTCCTGCCAACAGTACTCTCTGGCAAGACAGTTTGATCTGGAAGGAGTAATTTTTAATTATGAAGAGACACTAATGCAACCATCTCCAACATATATGAGGACCTCAGCCTCTAAATCAGCCCAAGGGACTTCCTGAATCAATTTTCATGTCTGAAAAGATTTGCCTTTTGTGTGCCAGGGCAGACTATAGGATCAATTCAGAACTGTACAGAACCTTTTTACTCTGCTCAGTAGCTAGAACAGTAGACAGCACATCATTTACAGGTAGCAGCACAGCTGCTAATGATGGCATGTAATCTTAGAGGAAAATAATGCTTTTTTGACAATATAATTTGTTGCTTTATGGTTTGGTTATGGCACATGCAGCATGATGTATTTAGTGATGTCAGCTATGAAGGCAATATGAGGGCTTTATCTAGGTTTGTGACACCAAAATTTGTTGTCACTCATACCCCCATTTTATTTTTCTTCAGAGTGGCTCAGTCCAGTCTTTTAGAGATGTTTACATGCTTTTGTAACACCATGTTAATACATGTCAGCTAGGAATTTTGGAAAATTAAAACCCTTTCCCCTCTTCACACGTTTACACATGCAGCAGTTCTTTGTTCCATATAAATGATGAATATTATGAGAAAATTAAATTTTTCAGAGTTTTTAATTTTAGTCATTAAAAAGATCAATCTGATTTTTCAGTTGATAATTGGAGTTGCTTGGTCACCTGTACACCAAATTGTTGTTGTTAAATTTAATGTAAGACAAATTCTTTGCTGTGTCCTGCAACACCTGCTAGCAATGCATAGCCTCATTGGAAAGAAGCCTGCCAGTATGAGTTTGGTAAGCATTAGTATCTTTTTTCTGCTTTTCCACTTGAGTACCAGTACGTATTTCTTGGAATGGAAGCTGTTCCTCTTCTAATGAGCATAAGAGTTGCAGTCATTCCAGATTTCTTTCTGGTGACCTTAATGCCACTGTCCAAGAGTACCACAGCACAGCAGAACCCACCTCTCATTGCCAAAGTGGCAATCATTCATTAAAAAAAAAAAAAGCATTTTACTTTTTCCTGAGGTCCTTCCTATTAGCACACGCAAATTAAACTCCATAGAGAGAACAGAGAGAATGTGTGTCGTATCTTGAATGTGATATTAATGTTGTTAGTGGAAAGAATCTTTGAATCTGTAGCAATATTTTTGCTTTTTAGTTTGTCATCGTGGGTTTCTAATTTCGCTGTGAAGATGTTTGTTGACTCAGAGTTTTCTAAGGTTTAGTGAGCTGTTAGCAGCAGCTAACAAATTACTAGAAAGACTAAGCAATGGAGCTAAGCAATTGATGTTTACAGAATAGTACTTTTAATCCATAGTAATTCTGAATTACTAATTTAATCTGCAAAAATTAGTTTTCTGTAGAAGTTTAGTAAAAATGTATTTCTATTTACTAGGGACAGAATTTAGAATGCTTAACTTTCCATTTCCCCTCATCTCATATGCTTCTGAACTAATAGTGAACATGGCACTAATGTTGGAAGTGAGAAGAACCTTCGGATCTGTAGAAATATTTTCCTTTTCTGTTGGCCTGTGAAAACTTCTTTCTGGATAGGTACTAGCAGGGAAAGTGAACAAAATTGAGGCACTAATCATACATTCTCTTAAATCTCCCGGAAGGACAAAATCAGACCCAGAAATAATTCTGATTTCCTACCAAATGCAATTTCCCCTAAGCAAGACTACTGATTTGCCTGTGTTTTTGTTGCAGTTACATCAAGACTGGCACAGCTGGTATCACCTCCAGCCCTTTAACCACTAATCCTTTATTTACAAACTCTACATGACTTCTTTCCATAGACCTCTCTCTCATGCAGCTCTGACTCCTTCTCTTACTGCAGCTCCACACTGCACTGACTCCTTCATTCCACTCTGCATGACTGGCTAAACCCAAGTCTTCCTTTTCCTGTTACCTAACCCTGCCTGTCCCTCAGACAACACTTTCGTACCTTATCTGCCCCTTAGCACGATCACACATCCCTTACATCCTCACAGCACAGCCAGCAGACTCTGGGTCTCCAATCCTCCTGCAACTGCCTGTAACTAGTGACTAGCTAACCCACTCCTTTATATCTTCCAAAGGTATTGGCCAGACACAGATGTTTCCACTCTTTGGTAATCAGTACCAATGCAAGTCATTGGGAAAGATTCCCTCATGCACTATCCTTTCAGCCTAGCTACTCACATGTTTTCATTAGTTTTCTAGCTGCACATCTCCGTCTGTGAGTACTTTGCATGCTCAAAACACGAAATTTATGTTGCCTGGTTCATACTAGCAGTGCAAGATGCTTTAGGAAGACTTGTATTTTTGAGTTTGTTACCAACTGATTAAGGAAACATCTGCTTCAATATGGAGGGTTTCTCCCTGGATGACCAATTGTGTAAAAAGGCATTGTGAGGTAGCTGGGAAGGAGCATCCTGTTTACTCAGTGGAGCTGAAACATCACTGATTACATCCTGGAAGAGTGCACCCATAGTTGCCATGTGAGCTCTACTCACACTTCTATTGCATGCAGTGCACTTGCTGGAACATGAAGTGATGCTGCTTCTGGGAGGTCAGATTATCAGATCTTCAGTCTTTTTTCTTCCCAGAAACTCTGCCATCTGGTGGGTAAATGCTGGGGTACTGCTTGAAATCAGATACAGTATAAATTTACATGTTAGAAAAATGCTTAGACGTTAGTTAACATGTTAGAAAGAAAAAAAGGAAAAGGATGTGTACTGAAAGTTTTGTCATGGTGATGTGTGTAATTATATGCTTGCTTTTCAATTGCTACTCCATTTCATAGGATCACAAATTCCATGCTTAATGAACCGTGACCTCAGAAAAGCTATCGATACTGGTAGGTTAACAAAGTCCCTGGCTTCCAGGATTTGCATCATGTTGCAGCCATACTGTGGATATACATGTAGACAGTACATATCAGAGAAGAACAAGGGCAGGCAAACACAACATATTTTTAATAACTAGATTTATTCTGAAAGTGCAGAAGCTGGACTGTAAGAAGTCCATTTTGTAAGAAGTTTCATGTCTTCAAAGTTTGTCTTGTCTTAAAACAAAAATAAGAATAGTGACTTTGGGAGGGAAAGTCTGTGAAATGCCTTCCTAAAACAGTGTTATTATAGAGAAACCAGGCTTGTTTTAACTAAAATGTGAATTCAATTTTAAATTTTAATTTATTTTGAGCAATTGTTTTGAAAACAGAATGGTTTGCAGCATAATCTGCATATTTTTTCCAATTTGACTGTTATTGTAAAAAGATGAAATATCTGTAAATAGGCATTATCTAGTGGGGCAAAAAAACAACAAACCCATTCAAATCCTCAAATGGGAATTTTTGAGAAGCCCTAGTTTTATCCAAGAGATATTCTCTCTTGTAACTTGTTCTTGGACTCCAAAAGGGGCTGATTGCAAAATGTCAGCATGGTACATGAAACATCTATAATTCCCAGAGCTGCCAGTGGTAAGAACACACAAAATCGCATGACTCCCAGGCTGGAAGGGAGGAGAATTTGTATTCTGGGAATTACAAATGAGAAATATCAGCTAGGTCAAGTAAATGACATCTTAGTTTCTTCCTGTCAATATAATGGAGAAGTTGGGGACAAAAATAAAGGTTACCAGATCTGACCATCAAGGTAGAATTTTCTGAAGATTTGTATTAGTTCATTGTTACCTTTAAGATTTCCAGCTCAGATTGTTTTTATGAGACACCTTTTATCTTTTCAAGATCCTTGAGTCTGTGTGATAATTTATTTTTAACACAAGTTGTTGGCCTTTAACCCTTGAGAGAATTCAGATTAATTGGGTGAGCTCATTTAGAACTTCTGCTCTTGGATCCTTCATTTGCTACCCAGAATTGTAGGCAGAACCTTTTTTTAATTTTCCCAAACTCTACCTGTCTGTGTTCTAATGTCTCCTCTTACCTGCTTGAATGATTATCTCTTATTCTGCTTTATGCAAGCCACAGCACAGCCAGACTCTTCTCAGAGATCGTATGAGTGACAGCATGTATTTTCAAGGTACATTAAATGAGAAATGTTCAATTTAAGCAAAGCATTCATACATTTGAATGAAAGACTGAAACTGTTGAAGCTGCAGTTGCTGACAGATGATGTACCAGTTGCTATTTACCTAGCAAAAAATTAGTTCTCTGTGATCAGTTTTATTAAATGCAATGGAAAAAGTAAGCATTCCCTCAAGAGAGTTAAAAATATATTCTCTTCAAAGTTGAGAGTTCAACGTGCTTCTTTTTTGTGTCATTGCTGCTTTATGTTCATATCTCTTGCTGTTTTGGGTTTTTTTCTGAAAAAATAGCCCCATGAAATAAACTACTAAGCTTTCCTAGTTGGCATTTGACCCACTCCAGAGCTTCCCCTTGCACTTTGGAATCAGTGAGTCAGTGACAGAAGCTCCACAAGAGGAGATTCTTCAGTTAGAATGTTCTCCTGTGGAGTACAGGCAAATGCACCAGGGCTCCATCTTTCATTTCCTGAGCACACAAGCCAGACACCCTTCAGTACAGAGTAAAGATATATCTGAATAAAAAAGGTGGGTTTCTACTTCTAACAGGTAACTTTTTCATAAATCAGACAAGCCCCTAGGGAATCTTGCAGTCATGGAGAAGTTCAGTTGGTTTCACACTCAAATGCTTCAGGCTTGCTTGATCTATCAGAGTTGTCCCCATTGAGGGACTGTAAATTGTTATTGGTGATTAATGTAGCACAGCAGTATGCAAGATGCACTACACTTGTAACTTTGCAAAGTTAATTTGCATCTCAAAGAACTTGAAGCCTATTTCTAGAAGGGAGAAGGTCTGCATATGTCAGATATGTACATCTAGAGAACATAAAAAAACCTCTTAAATCTAAGTCTGAAATAAAGTCTTTAGGAGAGGGTTTTCTAATAGCATAGATCTGGTATATAGTCCAAAGCAAGGGAAACCATTCCCCTTCTTGTTAAGCAATCAAAGACAGGGCTGGAGCCACAGTTTTGTTTAATGGGAATCCAGTGATCAAAGCTCTTTCTAATTCTGCCTGGGCTCTCATACACATGTGAGAGTAGATGTGTGATACTAAAATGATAAAAATGCCTTATATTACTATGAAAGACCAGAGTAGTACTACGTAATTTAAGCCAAGATATTTGTTACCTGGGAGATGCTCCAAAGTCTGGAGGTTTTGCAGGGTGAAAGCTCTCCAGAAGTTCACTAAACCAGCTTTATCTTACCTGTCTACTTTCTAGTAAAATGTAAAGCAGATGGATTGTGGATTTCTGTCTAGCTATAGTAAATCTGGGAACTAACCCTGGAACTAATCACTTGTATTTTTCAAGCATGTGTGCCTAAAATTAAACACCTGCATCTGCATCAGTCACTTCAGATGTGGGAGTCCAGAGTATTCCTCTGGCTTCCCTGGAAGGTTTAAGACCCCCCTGGCGGGGTCCCCAAAGACCCTTGAATGAGACCCAGGTGTCTCAGGGGCTGGATTTAGCTCCTTGGAACAATTTACCAACATTGAGAGAAGAAATGCAAACCGCAAAAATAAATAGAGTGTAAATTAGACTGTTAGAATGTAGAATTAGCAGATTTCTAGAATGTTTGTGATAAGGGACATGTGGCCAACATGGAGAATTGGGGGTGTGGATACCTCTTCCTCCTTCTTCTCCGTGTCATCCATGCTGGGTGACATGCTGGCACTTTTAGATTGGATGAGGACAGAGCTGGACCATGTAACAAGATTGTATTGTATTGGGGGTCATTTGTAAATACCTAGTATGTAATTTAGAGTATAAAAGATAAGTCCTGCCTCTGCCAGGCAGATTCTGCCCTGGACGTCTAGCGAGCAGACCGCTGTTCGCTGGAAAAACCATTCCTGAGATAAGGAAGAATAAACAACCATAAAAACCTCTAAGAACAGCCTCATGCAGTCTCTCATCAGCGGGCATCGGAAAGAGCTGGGTTCCAGACCACCTGCATGTCCTCCTGAGGTGATCTCAGGTCTAAGGAGACACCTCAGGATGTGACATTCAGACACTGGAAAGAAGAATTAGGTCTTGTTTTTCAGAGCAATTAATTTAATGGCAGGACTTGCAAGTACAAGGTAACAGTTTCTGGCTGATGAAAGTACTCAGCACTTAGAAAATTCAGGATTCTCAGAAAATTTTCAATAGGCATGTTTAAATGTTTGGGCCACTGTGTTTCTTTATAATAAAAATTTTCTTCCTTTTCCTCTTTTTGATTCCTCCACATAATTATTTTAGGGATTTTCCATTCCATTTGGTCTCTTTTTCAGTTTTTATGAATCTAGCTTATTGTCAGTAAATGACAGGAGAAAAGAATAATGGAAATATGGTTGAATGAGATATTAAGAGATTGCCTAGCCCATCAGTTTTTTCCCACTGAGGAACACCAATTAAATCCAAGATATGAAGCAGAGCAAATTAAAAGGTCTCATTTTAGCCAGGGCTGAATATCCATGACTCTAATGTCAGAGGAAGGCAGTGCTGCCAGGAGGTCACAAAGGGACACAGTCGGAAAGAAAACCAGGTTGAAGCATCAGTGTATCTCCTCCATACCTCAAAGGTAGGCAACCTCAGCATCAATTTTAACTTTTGTTTTGCTCTCCCTCACAGTCCTATCCCAGTTTTAAGGCACTGCTGGGAGCAGGAACCTTCAGGGCTTCAGAAGGACACAGAGAGGCATGGTCTGCAGATTGGGCGTGAACACCAAAAGAAGGTACACGTGCTGGAGAGTGGTAGAGCAGAGGATAAGGAGTGATGACACAGGCAGAGGAAACTGGCAAGGAGCTGATGTTGGTTAAACTGGAACTTTTCCCAGGAAAGACTGGAGATGGCTGAAATTTTTTTTCTCTTCTCCATAACAGGTTCAGTTTTTTCTGAGTATTCTTGAAAAGCATTTACCTATGGAAGCAGCATGATAGTGTAGTGTTGGGGGTTGAGTGTTTTTCCTATTGCTGTTCAATTTAAATAATTTTTCCCATTGTCATGCCAATGGAGCTGCCGAGTACACTGCGGATCTTTGCGGGCTCTGGACAAAAGGGGTAGGTGGGATCGGCTTGGGGAGGGGCTCTCATGCTTCCAGAGGGGACTTGTGTTTCCGGGGGCTGGGAGGAGGATCCTCTCAGTCTTGGAGCTGCGCGGCCGGACGCACGAGAGCCAGACCCTCTGCGATCACCTGCCCTGCATCTGCCCTGCTCCAGCCTCCAGTCTCTGCGGACACGGCTGAGCACCAGAACCCAACGGTGAGCGAGGAGCTGCCTGCTCCAGCCGCTCCCCCCTGAGACCGGCGCGGCCGCGGCCGCCCCTTCCCGCCTCCGCTCCCGCCGAGAGAGAGTGTGCTCACAGCTAAAGAAAGGACTGGAACCGAGTAATCTGTTCTGTTTTGTTAGTAATTTTAACAACTGCTGTTGTTTCTGCTGGTACAGTTGGATATATTAGTAAAAGAGCTGTTATTCCTACCCCCTTATCTCTGCCTCAGAGTCCTTAATTCAAACGTTTATAATATTTGGTGGGAGTGGAATTCGGGTCTGTGCTTCAAAGGAAAATTTCTGCCTTTCTTGGCAGACCCCTGTCCTTCAAACCAGGACATGTAGGCATTTGAGAACAGTTTAAGCAACTTATTCCTGACTTTACTGTCCCTACTATTCATAAAGTTTTCTCAGATATGCCTCTCCACAGCCTCTTTACTGCTAGTACCATTGCCTTCTGAAAGAAGTATTTTATTTCTGTAATAATAGTCAGAGCACAGCATGCTCTCACTTTGCAATATTTCAGCATGTTGCTCAAGTCATTCTAGTCTTTGACAGTGTCTTTGATGTGTATGGGCATGATTTTAATGGCCCAAGTTGTTTCTGGCATTGTGACAAATGAACCTATGAAGCTAATTTTTCAAATTACTACATTTTGTAAAGCTAAATTACAGGTTTCCAAGAATATCTAGAATCTTGAGAAAAAAATATGCATTTTATTATTTTAATGCATTAAACAACCAAATAGTGTGTGTATATATATGTGTGTATACACTTGCCATAAAGCATCACTAAATAGATACGTACACAACTCATGGTTATGAGACTTTCAGCATTGCTTGAAACCCTAAGAAATTAACAGAAATTTCAGGCACCACTTCCGCCACAGTTAAGGTAGAAATTGAGAGTGCTGGTTACTTGCTAGTGTTACCTGTTGGCCAACAAAAGTGACAGGCACTGTCATGAATGTTTTCATGGTGAATAACATGCTGGTCAGGTAGCTGAATTACTTATGCTCAACTGCACTGCTAAGCAATGGGTCAAGGTTCGTAGTGTGAATGAGCAAGTGCAAGCTTGTTTCTGAACAGGTGTAAACAAGTAGTATCTTGTCTGTTTCCTAAATGGCATTTTTTATTTCCCACCCAGACCAAGTACTTCAAAACCGCTTCATTCCATCCCTTCAGATAATGGTGAGCATGTTATTTTCAAACAGCAAAACATGGTAGAAGCAAATATGGCAAACCCTGTTCTGGAAAACAGCTGTGAGGTCCAGTGTGTCCTCTTATTACTGTTTGGGAAGTGCTGCTCTCCTAGTTTTGATACTGAAGAGAGAAACAGTTTGTTTTTTAAGAAACAAAAAAAACCCAGTGAAATATGCCAGAAAAATGTTGAGATGTGCATTTTAGGAACATCTTAGTGTGTGATAGTCAACTCCCTGCAAGCGAAAGTGACGATAAGGCAAATTAGATTAGGGGTGATAAAAAGCACTACAGGTTTGCTTTCTTTCATTCCAGAACACAAAGAACGTGAAACCAAGAATATCTTTTAGTGCACAGCAGCAGAACAAAGGCATATAGAGAGTACATGAAGCAGACACCATCTGTAACTGTTTCCCCTGTTTTTAAAGGATTAGAGATTCAGCCTGAAGAAATTCTGCTTAAAGGTAGCATTCTCACCTGTTTAATTTCTCCTGGCCACTACTGGGGACAACTGTCTTGATCAGGTCCATTGCCAAGGTGGGACTGTATGGGAACAGAAAAAAATGCAGCAGCTTGTGAACAGCAGCTACAATCTAACAGACTCCAGGCAAATATGGCCTAGGTGAAAAGCAGTAAACATTGGAGAATAGTTATTATAATTCTTTATATTTGGGAAGAGTTGTCAATTCATATCTTTGATGGACTGTGGAAAAGAATACTGAATGTAGTCTGGTACCTCAGGATGCTGTGGTTGATAAACAGAAGTGAGGCTTAGTACAGGATTAAAGAAGGAAGTGGATGATACAGACATATATGCCTATCATACAAGGTTTGAAGGCAAATCAGAATAATGTTTTAGTTGTAATTCAAAGTGTAATAGGGAAGGTCCCTTGGCAGACAGCTGAGTAGCTTCCAAGAACCAGGCAACAGTATTGAGCACAAAACAGTCACCCACAGGATCCTCTAAGAAGTGAAAATGGAGCTGTCTCTCAGAGGGTAACACACTCATGTGCTTGCTAACACCATGAAACAGGAGCCTGGAGACCCTTTAGCAAAGGTTGTTTGTAGGCTTCAGATACATAGTTGATACTTTTATTAGTTCTGTTCTTTGTTTTGCTGGAAGAACATTGGGAAGCTCAATTTTTTGGTGTTGGTTTCCCTATCCGTAATCCAAAGACTAATAATATTCTGTGGACACTACTGAGGGCCTAGGCAAAATCTGCCAGGCCTTTTTCTTAAGTTCTAAGTATTTTTCTCAGGCCATGAAACTTTCTCAGCCTCAACCAGGATTTTTCCCAAGCTAGAGGTTCCTTCTTTACTGTAAACACAAGAGAAAGAATCCTAACAGAGATAAACACCTGCAAGATCCCTGAGAAAGCCAGGGAGAAGAGGTGTCTCCTTTTCTGACCAATGACTTGTCTGTATTTTGTTTTGCACAAACTGCCTTTTTTAAAGCAATGGCTTAATTCAATAAATTGCTCTTTCTTGCTCTTACCTGCACCAAGCAAGAGAGTGTCTTGTTGCTGTGTTCTCCGCCGCTCTGTAATCTTTCTCATGGCAACAATATTCTATGCTTTAGAGAAATTTGCAAATGCTAGTAAATTAAATTGCTTAGTTGTCTATAGGTTTCATGTGATTTAGAAGTAGAACATTTTTTCTACAAATCTTGAGAAATTTATTTGGAACAAGCTTCTCATCCTGCTGTAATATCTCAAGTATGAAAAAGGATGTTTGCTTAACTTCTCTAAAAGTTGTCAGTTGGGTGAGACTGTGATGTTGTGGAAGAATTGGATTTGAGCAATTTTTTAAAAAGTGTTTGAGTGATATGAATTAGATTTTGAAAATTATTAATTCTCATCTAAATTTAAAAAACTTCCTAGTTTTTCCGGGAGCCAGGTCATACACGATGCTCCTCCATCCAATCACAAGCAGAAAAAAAATATTTAAGTACCATTTTCATAAATAACAATGGAAGACGAAATTTTCTCCAGTTTTATTCTCTTTGGCTGTAAAAGATACATGTATATGTGTTTTGACTGTGTGTCTGAATTGGCAGACCACACATTAGAGCTGGTTTCCTTGCCAACCTGTGCTTAAATATAATGTTTCCTATAACAAAACAACAGTAAGACTTCATGTTAAAAAAAAAAAAAAAAAAAAAAAAAATGAAAACCAACATAAAACCTCAAAAACCCTATTTGTACTGAATAATTGGTGCCTCCCCTTGTATTCTTTAATTCTTTGAAAACAAGTGTCTGGTGATTCCTCTGAAACCTCAAGATGTCTCAGAGCATAATTAATAGATTTTATTAAATGGTACCCATAAGACTGTTGCTATAAAAGAATGATTAAGCCAAAATTATCTGAAAGACTCTGACTCAGGATATAAACAATGCAAGAGCAATTGAGAGCCCCTAAATCATGAACTGTGACATGATATATCCTGGAATTCAATAAGCTAATGGTGCTACATTAATGCTTGATGACTAAGCTGAAGCAAGCAGTGATTTTGTTTGCTTCTGATTTCATGTCTTCCACCCTTAATCTCTGCAGGTGGCTAAACACACAAAAGTACTTATGAAGTGGGGGGAGTGGGGGAAGGGAAATAGAGAAGAGAATAAAGTAGGAAACAACAAGCAAATGGATTTATGCTTTTGTTTACATCTGAAAAATTTCCTGACTTCCCATGGGTAATTGTATTCACAGTGAGGGAGAGAGGAAGCTCTTGTGGGAGAGTGGGACAAAAAATAGAAATAAGAAATATTTCTATATAGATAAGATAAGATAAGATAAGATAAGATAAGATAAGATAATAAAGGGAAAAGAAGCTGAATGTAAAATACAACCAAGGGAAAGAGGACTTTTTTTTAGACAGGAAAATGCAAAAAGAGATGTGAGCTAGGGGGAGGAAAGTAGAGATGTCCAAATGGTTGTCAGTATTCTTTATTATCTCTTCTCAAAATTCTCTGAGCAGCAATGGTAGTAGTGCAGAGGGGAAAAAACAACTCAGTCAGTAGGTTGTTTACAAGTTGTCGTCCTGAAATTTTTTCATTTATTGGCACAAAAGAATTTATCGATCCAAATCAGGTAATCCTCCCTCCCTCTTAGTATCATGATGACAGGAAAAGCTGAATAGCTTCCTCCCTTGGAAAGAAAATGTTATTCCATAATAAATTGAAATTTCAGGGACAGACCTGTTTTTTTATCTTATTTGCATTGTATTGAAAGAGGGGGAAAGAAGTGGAGTTAAGTCTCTCTTATTGTTTTCATTAAATTAAATAAAAGGAATAGGAAGGGGATGGGAGAGATGAGCCCACTACTGAACAATGTTATCTTTCCAGTCATTTCTTTGGCAAATGAAAGTGCTTCTCAAGGATAAGGATCACAATGAAATCTTATGCAGTGGTCATAAGGAATTACTGCCAGAACCAGAGAGAAGTGAGTACAAAGAACTCAATATTAATGAAAAGTGCCACTAGGTATTTCAATGTAACAAGCAGGTTTTTCTCCTGTAATGACACAGTAGTGATAAATGGTTCATCTTAACTCAGTCCTTTATATCATGACAAAACAGTACTAAGGGGAGAACGATGCTCACTCATCTCTTAATGAAAAATATTAGTAGCCACATCTTTATGTTTGCCTTCAAGTTGACTATGAATATGTAAAAATGTTGGTTGTGCATGAAGAATGAGGAAATAATTATAATGTGGAACTGTCCCTTTATATTAGCATTTAGATAAAGAAAATACTACCCTTCATGACCACATGCAGACAAAATGAACAGTGAGAGAGAACAACTTTTTAAATTTTTTCTCACATTAGATTTACCTGATTAGAAGCTTTGGATGCCCAAACCTGGTTTCATTTCCTCAATGTGAGGTGCATTGACTGCACCGTAAGTTAATTGCAAGCATTGACCATTAGCAGTGCCCCCTATGAAATACCATGTTGCATTTATTAGTAGCTAAGTATAAAATCATTTAGTGTTGTTGCAGGCATACCTTTCTGTTCTCAGGTGGACAGTGCTTCTTTAGGCCATTATCCTTGTACTGGCAAAGTCCCTTCATGTACTGTAAGCAATTTTAATTAAGTCTCTTGTTATATTTAATTGTCTAGAATACTACTGCTGAGAGGTAGGCAGTTTATATATATATAGTTATCATTTGATTGAGTTCTCTGTATGTAGTGCCTGTGTATGTGAGTGTGTATTTACAGCAGCTAAGTACGTATAGGCCTCCCAGATCTCTAGATTGCACCGAGCAGTAGAGATTTTTGGGAAGAGATTTTCTATCTATGGTAGGAAAGAGAAAGTTAAGGACTCTGTTAAGTACACTGGATGTATAAAATCCATCAGATAAGACATTTAAGGCTGCTGATGAGCTGGCATATGACATTGTAATGCAAAGTTCTTACCTTGAGAGGTGGCAATATGGGGAGGTTTCTGTTCACTGGAAAAAAATGAAGTGATGTGATGTTTTTCAAAAAAAGGCATCAGGCAAAAATCATCCAAACAGGTTGGACAGTCTTACATCCCCTAAGCCCTGAAAATTTTGATATGCACACTATTTCCAGGCATGTGGAGGATAAGAAGAGGGCTGGAAACAAGGTAGATTTTGAAGGACAGACTGAACGCGATCAACATGAATGCCTTCCGTGTTGAAAAGACTGACTCTGTTAATGAGTGAGGAGCAGTGGATTTATTTTAGCAAGGCTTTCAGCACTGTCTCTTGGAGAATCCCTGTATTCAAATTTAGGTAATGAATTACAGAATTATAAAATGGGAAAAAAAATAGCTGAAGTATCAGGCTTAAAATTCCAGCAGTGCTATCATACTTCAGCTGCAGGCTCACGGTGACTGGCACTCTTGGCATGAGTCACTTCTGGGGTTGCCATTGATTCACATCTGCTGCAGCAACCTGATCACCAGGACAAAAGGACCTACCCTGAGGAACTTCTCAGGTGACACCGACTTCAGAGTGAACTGGTGGCTGCAGGACAGCCCCAGCCCTGCAGAGGATGTCCGGGCACTGATCCCTCACTGACACTCAGAAGGCCCTGTTGGCTGCAGGAATCACCTGCCAGGAAGCCCAGGATGCTTAAGGCACAGGCTGGGGCTGCAGGGCAGGGGCAGCCCTGCAGGAATGGGGCTGGGGCCCAGGAGGTGAGAGGGAGAACAGAATCAGGAGTAGATCCTTGCTGTGCTGGAGGCCAACTACTTTCTGAGCACAAGTGTGGCTGCAAAACACAGGGAAAGGATGGTGGCCCTCAGCTCAGTAGCTCATGAGGCTTAATCTGAACCCTGTGTGTCCAGATCTGGGACATCCTGGAGCAAGACCACTCTTGACAGCCTAGGAAAATCCAGAGTACGGCCCAAGGATGGTGCAGCATAGGAAAGAGCAGGCAAGGGGAATTTAATTTTTTCCCTTCAAATACCTGCCAGAAGCCACAGGGAGGACAGACTCTTCTCAGAGGTGCATAGAGGAAAAGGGCAGGAGCCAATAAGTTGGAGCAAGGCACAGTTGTCTGGGAATTGTGGAAAAAAGTTTCCCAAAGAGGGTGGATAAGCCCTGAGCCAGGCTGTTGCAACCGAGGCTGCAGAAAATCCATCTCTGGAGACCCTCAAGACTTCATCGGAAAAGGTCCTGTGCCATTTTGAGGTAGCCCTACTTTGAGCAGGGGGCTGAGCAGAGGCTTTCAGTGGTCCCTACCAATATTCATTCCTCCTTGAGTCTGCATTGGGTTGGTTTGTTTGCCTTTAAGAAGGTGAGCAAATATGGGGCAGGGTTGACAGGGGAATCTCTGCACCCTTTTTCAATGAATGAGAGGTGTGTGTCTGTGACAGATGCAGGCACAGGCATAAACAAATGGATCCACATGACAGAGGAGGTTTGTAAGCTCTGCTAGCAGTGCAAATATCTGTGATGTTCAAGAATCTGGACACAAAATCTCTTTATCTCCAGATATTTTCTCAAGGAACTTCCTTCCTATTTCCAAGACCCTTCTCTTCCCAAGACCATTTGCATAAGGGTCTAATTATAATCAGGGTGCTGTGCAAGCAGCAAAGATGTGGGTAACGGAAAACTTGTTTTATTCATCTAAATTGCTTACTTTGGAGAGGAGGAATTTATACATGCAGATATACATGATTACACATGCAGATGGGTATGCATACACACAGGGATTATATTACTTTGCCTTTTAACATTAACTGTTATAAGGTGTATCCACATGTCCTTCTTGAGCTTGTATGTTTGTATATTTGATAAAGTCATTTGAGAGTGGTCCTGTTTTCAAGCATTTGTTAACTTTAAAGCCTAATTAGCATACTTAGATGCACTGATGTTGCAGTATTTTATATCCTTTTAATTCCTTGGGCATGAGTCTTTCCAGCCCTATGCCAATGCTCACTCCCATTCTCCTGATTTGTTGTAAAATTTCCTAAAAGCACTGTTTATAACTCATAAGGGAGCTTGTAATTTTGCTTGTGGTTTAGTGAGTATCGAAAAAAATTAAGAGGTTGCATAAATGTAGCTCCATTTTAAATAGCATAGCTAATGCACCAACATGTTGTAATGAGAACTCACAAAATAATTAATCCCTATCCTCACAAAGGAAATAAGTAAAGGGAATGAGACATGTAACAACTGGATTATAAAATTAACAACCAGTATAAGAACTGAATCAGAAATTTAAACAAGAATGTGACTGAGTTAAAGGGTAATGTAGGAGGAGAAAATGTCATTGTGCTTATTCCATGGCAGTTTACTTGCACTAAATGTCCCTGAAAAATGTCTGAGACATGTGGATAGAGGTTTTACTTTTCAAAAATGTACCACTGTATTTGATTTCAGGACAGTCTGTGAGTCAAACTTTGCCCAAGGCAATCACAGCAGCTTTAACAACCAAGTGCTTAGGGGAATGGGATAAAATGTCTGCATTCTTTCTTTGATTTGATCTCACTCCTTATTTTATTATTGCCTTCTAGATGGGTCTGTGTCCATTCATTCATGTCCAGTGCTGCCTCATGCTGAGAGAAGAAAGATGCGTACTGCGGACTCTCCCCCAGTGCCAGAAGTTCCTTCAGCCTTGTGGGTCTTGCTAGCCAGGTCTCACTCTGGTCCTTGCATTGAGTCTTCTTTTTGTTGCGTGCTTCTCCTTGTATAATTGTCATACTCTTGCCTTAAAACAGTATCAAACAAGAAGGATATTGTTCTGTTGATGCTGATGGCTCAGTATTATTACCAGTGTCAGAGATGTCAGGTCCTGGTAGTGTGATGTCTGATAACTGTCATAGGTTTCAATATTAATATTGCAATGTGAAGCTCTAATCATGGTTTACATGTGCTCGGAATACATTCTTGCTGTAACTCCTTGATTACTGAGTTACAAAGTATATAATGATCAGAAGAATATTTTGCAATTTGGAAACTTAGTTATTTAAATATAAATATTATTACTATTTATAATATCTTACCTAAACAATTACTTTAGAGATAATCACAATTTCTTATTTCATCCTATGCTGCAGAAGCCTCTGTTCAAAGGCCATCTTTGCCTTGTCAACCTGTGAAAGGTTGCCTTTGAGGTGTGCCTGGTCTGTCATCAGTGGGTCAAAGCAAGCTAGACCAATCCATGGCCCAGAATGTCCATCTGTAATCACATCTCCCAAAAAACCCTGTATTTTGGTCTGTATTTTGTTCAGTATATAACAATAGAATTAAAACAATCTCTTTGGAAAACTCTCTATGTGTATATTTCCTAGAAAAGATTCTAGGAAAAAGGATAAGGCTGAAAGATATTTCAAGAATCCCAAGTAAAAATTCATAAAGAGCTGAGACCCAAACCTAAAAGGAAACATTGGGCTCTTACTTAGCCCAGATTTTTAAAGGAGAAGAGTACTTATGGTAATTTCAAAGAAAACATGCTATTATGAACAAGATTTTCTGTGATTTAAAAAAATCTAGCACCACTATATACTATAAATAATGGTTCTTATATATTTAATTCCTGGAGATAAAAAGATTATATTAATAATTAATAATAATTAATTAATAATTACAGCTGTGTAAACTTGTCCTGCTTGTTCAAGGTTGTCTTTGAAGTTTTTGAAAGAACCAATGAGGTGCTTCAATACATTTTTTGTCTTGTTTAGAGAAGCAAACCAGCTGTGACAGGTTTAATCAGAACTAATCAGTCAAAAACAAAACTGAACATGCTGGACAAGTCACAGCAGATTTAAGGCCTGTTCTTTCAGCTGTTCCAGGGTTTGGTGTCTGGGGAGGGGGAGAGTGTCTATATACATTCTTACAGAGACTGCATTAAGTATCTGTAGAGCATAGGAGGCTGGAGGTCATCCCGTATCTATTTGTCTGTGCTTGGAGGGAGATCTGTTTTCTGTTTAGCACCGTAAACCAGACACCAAAGGGGCAGGCAATGAGAGCACAGAAGTGGGCTGTTCCTGAGCCGGGTTACTAACAGTGGGCTGCAAATTAGTCCAAAGATTTTCAAGTGTCGCAAAAAGCAAATACTCATTGTTCTGCAGGACTTGTTTCCCAGAAAGCCAGATAATCTTATTTGAATCATAATTCGTGGGATAAGTAGCTTTATTTCATTTAAATTATATTTCTTTCAAAGTGCTGTACTTTCCCTCTTAATTGCTTTCAGCCTAATCCTGTAGTAAAATCAGCTCTAGGGAAGGTAGCTACAACCACACTGACATTTAGATTTCATTTGTTTATCCTGGATCTGACTTTATGTCTATGCATTTTACCAGTGGTTGCAGAAGATCAGAATAGCTTTAGGAAAGAGTTTGCATGTTGATGAAAGACTGAGTTATATGTTTTCATAACTGTATTCCTGACTCATTATTAGCAGCACAAAGAATTCTCTTGTGGCATTCCACTTCTTGTGTGGTTAGTGTACCACTCCCACGTTCCAAAAGTTTCAGCCACTTAAAGGCATGATATTATAAAGTATAGGCCGTAAAATTAAAGGTTACATTTCAGTTTCACAAGTGAACCAAGTTACCTGGCAGTTTTAGAAGAGTGTACATGTGCGTAATAGTTCAGAAATTAGAAACTGAAAAAATCACCTTAAAACCATCTAACAATAAAGTTCAATTTTAAACTCACATAACAACAGAGAATTCAAAAGCTAATACTCTAATCTGTAATTCCAATTACTGTCCTGTAGGGTATGTTTTACTGTAAGTAAGATCAACTGGCATCCTAAATGGGCTCCCCAGCTAGGGAAATAAAAGCCTGAAGTAAATGCAATTAGGCCTGTTGGCCTTGCATTTCACACTTTTTTCAATGAACGTTTGTGAGTAGCCTGGCAGTGCTACACTAAGCCTTTTATTTGTCAAAATTAATTTTTCATGCAGCCCTCTATAGAACATTTATTATTGCTGTTACCTTGTAAGTTGGATGTCTTACAGTTCTGGTTTTCATATTCCCATGAATTAAGGAAATAACATTTTTGTATTTCGTTTTGAATTTATAGCTATAGTTTGTATACTTTGCACGACTGAGTGCATTAGCTTGATGAAACACGGTATTAAGCAAGGTAGAAATATAACTCTAACCACAGAACATGCTACAAAGAATGCCTTTTTTTTTTTTTTTTTTTTTTTTTTGTTTGTTTTGTAGCTAAGCCTTTGATAATTTCTTTATAATTTTAATCCAGTACTTTGATTTATTGAACTTTTTAGTTTCTGGGCTATTTGTTTCATTTTAATTGATAAGTTTTACCTCTTATAATACACATTTTTAACTGAGAATGGTTATAACATAACTGGTTTACTTGAAAGTAGTTTACAAATACAGATTTCTTTCCTCCCTCCTTTTTTTTTTATTAACAACACCATGCTGTTACATTGATTACAGGTGGTAATTGTTACTGGTTTTACATCGCTCTTTTGTACTTTTTACATGAGAGTTTCTGACTGCCCATTCTTAAATTTCACCTTTTAGTCATAACAAATTGTTTTTTTGTTTAATTTACACCTTGCATATCGAGTGCTATTAAAGGTGCAATACCCATTCTCCTTATTATGGGTGCAGTTAACTGCTACAAGGTAGGAATTTGTTTTTCTTTGTTCTTTTAGGCTGATGTGCAAGCATTTTTTACACTCACCACTGAGGCTCTGCTTTACAGAGCTTGGTGAATTTTTTTGTGCATGCTAATTGCGTGGTACATGACTAGGCTCGGGCCCATTAGGATTCCCCACAGGCGTACCCCTCTGCTTTTGCCTCTGCCCTACTGGGTTGCGACCAGCGGGGAGGTGAGCTATCTTCTCAGCAGCAAGTGTATCCTTTTCGGGGTCCATAACCAGACCGAGCTGCATGCCTCTTCTTAAAGGTGTCTCACCTTGATAATTTTACTGTGTTTGCCTTTCAGGGTACTTTATTTGACCTTTGGCACACGATTGCTAAAATTTTAGCCTTAGAGGCTAGTTTCTTTTTTACTCTATATTTGTACAAAAGGTACTACACCAGAGGGTCTAATTTAATTAAATTTAAATTAGTGGCGAGTATCAAGGGTTGGCTAGTCAGAGACTGCTCTCCTTTTAGACAGTTTGTACACAGACCTTTAGGTTGGTACCCCCCTTTGCAATGTGCAACTTAAACTTTACTACAGTAATTACACTTAAAATGGAAAAAAAAATGGATAACATTCACACCCTGCAAACATACACATTACGCTATTTTTGTTGTTCATTAACTTGGTCCTTGTAATTGTATTTTTAGGTTTCCTGGAGGAGAGCTGACTTTTTTACTCGGGTGTTTTTTTCCTTTGGTTTGATCCTTTTCACCTTTGAAGCATGTGTCCAGCCTTTCTCTGCTGTGTCTGTGGTTAAAAAAAACAAGTAAAGGAACTTCCCAGTGAGGGGAGAGGAGGACCTATAGAGAACTCTAAAGGAGTATTTTGGGCTATGATTTTTTTTGTTTTTACAGTTTTTGTAGGTTTTCATTTATTGCTATCAGGTATGGCTGTGTTTGCATTTTATGACTATAATGCCTACCATAAAACATTTTAAAAGGTGTTAATCTGGTTTCAGAATGAGGCATGAATCTGATGTTTTAGTAATGCTAAAGGGAGGCATTTTTGGCCGTGACATTTTGTCTTTGTTATTAATTTTGATAACTGAGTTTGATTTATTCGCTCCACCTGTCCTGAGCTTTTGGAATGCCACGGGGTATGATATTTTTAAGGCTTCTGTTAATTGTTTTCTGACTTTATTAACTTTTTGGCAGACTAGGCAATTTTGTATTTTTTGCTCAGCTAATTTTATATTTGAAAAATTTTAAAAATTGTTTTGCTAGTGCTTGAGCCTCCCAGTGTGTCTGTTAGTGTAATTTCTTTAAAATTTTCCTGGTGTATTTTTTTTTTAATATAAGTTCCTTTCCATCTGGTAACTTTTACTTACCTTATTTTTTTATATTTTTAGGGCTGGGGTACAGGGGATACCCCTGAGTCCCATTCTTTTCGACCTCCAGAGTACTTACCTTTAATAATATCGCACTTTTTGCCTCTTTATCCACCAAATTGTTCCCTTTAGTTTAAACTGATTCCCTGTTTGGTGCCCTTTTACTTGCACAATTGAAATGGCGTTTAGCTCTCTGATTGCTTCTAGGATTTGCTTTATTGATTCTCCATGAATTAATCCCTTTTCCTGAGTATTAATTAAACCTTTTTTTTTTTTTTTTTTTTAATTTTCTAAAGGTGTGAACTACCACAAACACATATTTGAATCCGTGAAGATTGTCCCTTTTTTTCCCTTAACTTGTTTAATGCTTGCAACCCCGAATACAATTCATATGCCTGCACAGACCAACTTGCATTCAGGGGACCTGACTCTACTACCTCCCTGTTTTACCATCCACAGTCACATATACTTCCTTTTACTTTCAAGAACTCTCTCTGACCCATCCACAAACCATTTCTCACTTTCTTCTAAGTTCGTTTTTGATTCTTGTCTGTAATTTTACTACCTCAGCACACTCATGTGTAGTTTTTTGTTTTTTTTCTGGAGCTTCCCCAAACAGAAACTCAGCAGGGTTTAATGCAGAAGTTGTTTGTAATTCTAAATTATGTGAGTCTATTAGCATGGCCTCATATTTTAATAATTTCGCATCTGTGAGCCACTTAGCCGCCTTTTGTTGCAGTATGCTCCTTACATTATGGGGAGTATACACTTTTAATGAGGCTTTTAACTTTACTTTCTTTGCTTCCCCCACTAATAATGCTACTGCCACAATTGCCTGTAGGCAGGTAGGCCAGCCCCTGCTTAAAGGGCCTAAAAGCTTCGATACAAACCCCACAGGTTTTCTGTCCCCCGCCCAATCTTGTGTCAATACCCCATAGGAAGTGTGATTGCTAACGTCTACAAACAACTGAAATGGCCTTTTTACATTAGGGAGACTTAAAACCGGTACTGTTATGAGCACGTCTTTTATATTTTTGAATCCTTCTTCATCCTCTTTTGTCCATTTTAATTTATCAGTGGTAAGTTTCTCATATAAGAACTTTACCTTTTTACTATACCCTTCTATACACTGTTTGCAATACCCCAGAAGTTCTAATGTTTGTTTTACCTCTCTCTTTTTTTTTTTTTTTTCTGTGGGGGAGGTAGAGCAACAATCCCTGATACTTTTTTTAGGGTCAAATTTATTTTTCTCTTTTGTTAGCCAATGTCCTAAATATTTAACTTTGGGTTCAGTAAAGTTTAGAAACTTTTAGCTCTTTCTCCTCCAGAAAATTTAATAGCTCTATAGAGTTTGTTCTCACATCCTCTTCTTTTGGACCTGTTACCAATAAGTTATTTAATTACTTAATTTTTTTTAAAGGCTTTCACATTCTCGGTGTTAATTGGCACATTTACAAAACCGATCACTTCAGGAGTGGTGGGGACTTCTTTTATCTCCCTCATCCCCACTGTCATCATTATTCACCCTCCTTGTCTTGTACCCAGTTTTGCTTGCCAGGGAGAACTAATTTCCTCAGCGGGAGGGGTTTTGTCCTTTTTTATTACTAGTGGTGGTGGAGGGGGTGGGGGTTGGGGTGCTGCTGAAGCCTGCTTTGGTGGGACCAAGGCTTCTGGCAGATATCCAAGCAGTGGGGATGCCAGCGTTTGCACAGACTGATGCGGAAACCACCCCCAGTCCCGGCAGGAGCGCTGGAGCCTGTGCCGGCTGAGGGAAGCCCCCGAGCCCTGGCAGCCGAGGCGGAGCCTGTACCGGCTGTGGAAAACTTTCGAGCTGCGGCGCCGGCGTTTTTACAGGCTGGTGTCGGGATGAGGATAGATTGATGTGGGAGGTTTACGGGCATCGGCACCGGGACCGGAACCTGCATGGGTTGGGGTTTGGGGTTGAGATATGGGGGTGGAAGGTTGTCTAAAGGTTCCCATGTCCTTACACTTCCCTCTCCTCCTGGGACACTCCTCCCAATGTTCTAACATCCATCCCAGCGGGCTGTTTCTTGGGATTTTAGGAAATTTGTCTCCTCGCGCCTTTAAGGGCCTTTTTGGGGCTTTTCCTGAATCTTGCTCATTTTCTGCCCCATCTTTAAACGAACAGAAAATTTCCTTACCTTGTTTTCATGCTGGACTCGTCCAGATGACCTCTTTTTAGGATTTTAGCCGTACCGTACTATTTTTTAAATTTATTTTTCTTTTTATTTAATTTACCAGTCTACTTGGCTTCACAGAGAACCGTTCCATAAACTTTTCGAAAGGTAGCGAGCTCTTCCTTTTCCTGGACTTTACCTAGTCCCCGGATCCAAAAGGTTTACCAGTTTCTCAAAACCCGAGAACCTACCTTCCCTTTTGATCCCTGTCCGTGATCGACCCCTAAAACGTCGCCGAGTTTTAGGCTTTTCACATGAGCAAGAGAGAACAACCACGTTACGTTCGCTTCCCCCTCGCCCGACCACGTCCCTCGCGGGATGGTGGAACTGCGGTCTCGGGGTCCACACTTGCTTCTTGGTAAGATCACATCTCACACACGCGCCTGATCACTCCTCACTCAACCACGCAATACTCACGGTTCCTTTTCCTGCATGGGTTCTTCGTGCATGTAGAATTTTGTGAGTGAAAAAATTTTGCTGCGGCTTTTTCCGAGAGCTCTGGGCCTGTTCCTTTTCTTTTTGATTGTGGCCCTGGCTCTTAGTTGGAGATTCGGACTGGTTCTGAGAATTTTCCCAATTCTGCCAGGCCGCTGAAATCAGCGGGGCGCCTCCTGAGCAGAAAAGGGGCTTCCCGAACCCCCAAATCAGAATCCCATCAGGGTCACCAAGATTGTTATAGATAAAAACGAGATCAAGCTGGATTAAATATGATTAAAATAAGCGATATTTATTTTGTGACCAAAACACGGTTCTCGATAGCCACAATCAAAAAGGACAATGCCGAGCCCAGGGTCGGCATGGGGTGAACACACAATGATTCGGACTCTATCGCTCTGAATCCCCAAGTGTTTCACACAGCAGCTTTGGTTATGAGAGGAATATTACATTTGTCTTTACAAATAAATTGTAGATCTGTTGGTAGATAAAGTTAGCACCTAGAGATAAACGAAACAATGGGAGGGATTACACTGATTGGTGAATGGAAAAAGAGATTTGCCTTTACAAACTGTAGGTTTGCTGGTAAATGAAATTGGGTAACAGAAGATGAAAGAAGCAACAGGGGGGAAACTATGAATTCTACAGGAATTAAAAATTAAAAGGGAGGGTTATACATTAGAGGGGAATGTCAGGTGTCAGGCGTTCCGGGAAGTCTGTGCCTCTCGAGTACCTCAGCCAATGGGGAAAGAGAGAGGGAAAAGCGGCCGGGAAATTAGGATAAAAAGGGAGGCTGCGTCCTTCAAAAATTCGAGAGATCCCAAGGGAATGCCCCATGGGCTCTCCCTTTATTCGAATAAAGCAAAAAGGACTCCTCTGTCTCCTTTTTGGACATAAACCTCTGGTGTTTGTGGATTAATTTTCCTTACAGTTAGTCCAGTTTTTATACAGTTTTTCTTTGCCCGGAGCAGAGGTCTTTGTCTTCTCTTGTCGTTCAGCGTATTCATGTAGTTTTCTTTCACCGTGTTGAGCTGGATAAAACCATATCCTGGGAGGTGATGAATTTTGATGAAGGCAAGTTCACGTTTACAGGAAGATGGAATTGAGATGTAACTTGCAGATTTTGGGTTACTGGAAACAGGCATTCAGATGTATTTTTCTTGATGGCTCTATTTACCTTAATTGTGGGTGCTTATCGGGCTCTTGTCTTTTGGGTGTTCCCTGGACAGAGCCATCTCCACTGCGGCTACATCTATTGTCTCGCTAACCCTAGCTCTTTAGCTTTTGTTGAAAGTTACAGTGTTGCGATTAAGCAATCCCTGTTTCTCCCTTTGCAGCTTTTGGTTTTCAAGGTTTTTTTTTTTACTACTTTACTCATACAGACATTGCTTATTTTACATTAATTTACAACTTTACACGAATTACATTATATTATATATTACACACGGAATGTGTGAAAGGATCCTACATCAGAATGAGACGCTTAATTTGGGTCAGGTCAAATGTTCTGGTGACACAGCTGTGGTAGCCACAGCACCTCTGCAGAGTGCTTCCCAAAGCACCCTACGATGGTGAAGTTCTTTGTTGGGGGTTGGGTTTTTTTTTCTTTTACTTTTTGCCTGTGGAATTTTTCCCATTGACTTGCTAAGAAGCACTGATGGCTGAGTACTTGAGATAGGGGAGAGAGAACCCCTCTGGTTTTTGAAGTTTCTCTTGGAGGGAGGGGGACACCATGAAATTAGAAGCAGGTAAAAGGGGAGGAGGGCAGTTGCTCTCTCTCACTTGCTCTTGGCTTCAGAGGACAGTCGCTGCTCCAACCGCCATAGTCCAGCCCGGAACTGCCTTCTTCTTCTGCTGCTGGATCCCGCACCCCTGCCCTGCCAGGATGCCCTGCCATTTCAGCTTGCTGTTTCTGAGAGTCCTCCTGGAGCACTGGCACCTACACTGCCCCAAGGTTCTTGAAGCAAAGCCTCTCATTTCCATCCTTTCCCATCTCGAATGCAGCCACCGTTACCATGTGCTCCCTGAGCTCACGCCACAGCGCCCCCTGCAGCCACGGGTGAATCATCGCACCTGCCCTGTCCTCTGGTAGCCACCAGCGCTCCCTGCCGGCTGTGACAGGAACTGCACCAATGCCTCCGGCTGAGAGGACTGTTACTCGGTTCCTGTTCTGCTTGTTATTAATTCCATAGTTGCTGTTGTTTTGTTTGTCTTGTTATACATACTGGTAAAGAACTGTTATTCATGTCCCCATATCTTTGCCTGAGAGCCCCTTAATTTCAAAATTATACTAATTCAAAGGGAGGCGGTTTACATTCTCCATTTCAAAGGAGGACCCTGCTTTCCCTAGCAGACACCTGTATTTCCAAACAAGATACTCTTGTTGCAAGCAGTGGGGTGGAGAGGGCAGCCTTGTCCATAGGGAAAGCTGCATGTCTTGAAAGCTACAAAATGGAAAGATCTGTAGGAGAGAGTTATTTGGTCTGATCCCATGTGTGGTTTGAGGGATTTGTGGAATGTCTAGATAATATTTTTTGGAATGGTAGCCTAAATGCAAAATTGATGGTGCACTACAGAAAGAATGTTGGAAGTTATTCATAGATGTTAAGATTGAATCTGATGTGTCATTTCAATGGAACTGCTGTATGTTTACTCTGGTATTTTAGTAGTTTATCTAAACACATAAACAAAATAATTCAGTAAATGCAACAGAAGTACTTTGAAGAAAAACTTACTAAATGGAGGAGCTATGAGATCTGAGTCTAACCAATAAATCAACAAGGCTACTTTAAAGGTCTCTTCAAAGAGATGTTTCACAGATTTTGGAATTTGTTCTGTTTTGCTGCATAAGTGAGTAGACGTTATCAGTGAGGAGTTTGATTGTTTGGAAAAGGGCAAGTACTGGTTTAAATACTTGAAGGCCATTTGCCCATCAAGATTCTTCAGGTGGCTTGTTAACTGGAACATATTGGATGTAAAGTAGAAGTGCATAGGATGAATAAATAATCTTTAACCTATTATCTGCCCTGACCACCTTTCTGTTTCCACTTTTATTACAAACTGAAAACTACCACAATGTTGTTCTCTTGCAGCCATGTTGTGGGCCTTCCCCTTGTGAACATGCATTGTGGTGACTGGGAGAATGTGGGGAGGGTACCTGAGCAAGGTGTTTGTGAGTAGACTACAAGTCAGGTCCAGGTTTAAATGGCAGCATAACAAGACAGTGATGTGAATGTGGTGACAGTCAGAACTGTTGTGCTGGCATCTCTTGGAGTGAAGACAAGAGAGCACACCCTGCCCAAGGACAGGCACCTGTTCCATGGCAGATTGAAATGCTGTTAGCGGGGGTCCAGGCACATGTGCATTGCCAACCATGTGTGGTCCACAGGCTGTGAGCTGAAGTTTAGTGTTGGGAATGATGAAACAGGAAAACCTTATAAATATGAGTGCTTAGCAAAAGATTTTGAAACCATAAGCGAAATAGAAATGATAGCAGTTTTTGACTGTGGGGCTGAGAGCAATAATGTAAATGTTTGAGGCCTCTTCCTTTGTTTAGGTAATGCCAAATGCCACAAATACCAAAGAAGCAAGCAGACATCCTGTTCCAAGTATGGCAGGAAAGGTTTAGAGATAAGGTTTATAGATAAGAAAGCAATAAAACATGGTAATATAGCAATTCCTATAGGTTGCATGCAAATACTAGGATATTTGTAATAGATTGGTTAGTGGAAATTAGAATATTCAACATAGAAGAATATATATTATGTTGTAAATGGGAAAATCGTGCTTATACCTCTCATATCTCTCTTACTTCTCTTACTTCTATTACCTCTCTTACTGCTCTTACTTCTTACTTCTCCCACCGTCTCACCCCTCACTCTTACCTCTTACACTCTTCCCTTCTCTTATCTCTGATAACTCCTGCCCCCATTCTCTGTCTCAGTCCTGTTCTGAGCTGCAGCTGGCAGCAGGACCCTAAATATCTACACCCTTACGATAAACTACAAACTTCAAGACCAAAGTATAGAGAGCTTCTGAGTTCGACCTGACAACCGTCGCATTGATAATAACTCCCACAGTTTAGGAGTTCCCCTAGGTTTGTGTGCTAATGTTTGCTGGAAGTCTAAAGATGCCTGGACAACGTAGGCTCCAGGGAAACAGTGCTAACAAGCATGTTTTTTAAATCAAATGGAGACACAACCAACAGAGGTTACTGACAGTTCCTATGATTTCAGGGAGTCTGCGTCAAACTAACTAGAGGTGGGTTTCATGAAGACAATGTGGCCACAATTTAGCACATAGTCTTCACTTATTTATCACTGATTCTCTGCCTGTCACTGCACTACAGCCGACAAGAGTAAATGACAGTGGTTTTCTTTACTTTTGCTCATTTTTTGGTGAGGAAGAGATGTTAAGTATCTTTTTGAAGGATAAAAATGCTGTATCAATGAAGAAATTGTAAATGGATGTACAGGTGGAAGCTATTTATACAAAAATCTTGATATATCTGTATATTTTTTTTTTGTCTATAAGCCTTTCTAAAATCTATTTATTTCAATATTAGGATGAAGTAGGAAAATAAGTCATGGTGGAAGGAAAATGTGAATCCACACATTTTTTAAAGAGATTTATTTCTAGGTAGTAAATAAACATTTCCAATTTAGGGTGGATTAAATTAAATTATGAATTATTATTGTCTTCAAAGTTATATTTAATATAGAAGCATCCTTTGATCTTTTATGCATAGAACATGATATCATGCATCTTATATATATATATATATATATATATATACACAACGTCATAAGTGTATTTAATTTATCAAGTTGTAGAATGTTTAATCTCTAAAAACAGTTATATTGACCATTAGTGGGTACTAGGTCACTTGCCCAAACTTATTTATAATATAGAAGATAAACTGTTATATATACACACAGTCCCATATTTTAAATTAGATTTATCTTCTTGAAAGTATGCATTGATTCTTACAATTTCATTCCAATAATGAAAAACAGATTAAGAATACTTATTTAACACACACATGCATCCAAAAAAAAAAGGACAACACAAAACCCCTGAGGTTTTATAGTTCTGGGTCCTTGCATTTGAAAGAGCTTTATAGACAAAGAAGGGCATTACTGTAATGTGTATTTATGGTCTTCTCTTGATGCCTGGAAAGGCTGACCTGGAACAGAGCTAGAGCAAAAGGAATAAAATAGGTATTTATTGAAAGGATACACCTTGGGCAGTGCAAGAGCCCGGCCAGGACTACACCCAAGTCAAATCCAAGATGGAACCCAGTCACAAGTATTTATATTTTTATAAGTTTTGGTTCATCTGCATATTGGGGTCAGTTGTCCAACCACAACCCCAGGCTATGAAGTATCAGCCCCCTGGCTTGCCCATTTTCCTTTGTTGTTGTTCATGCTTTTTGGGTACCAGTCATCCTTGGTTCTCTAGCTAGGAAGGTATTGTTTTGTCTAGCTACCCTGTAAAGAGAACTTACTAACACCTAATATCAAGTTTCAGAGTTACACACTAAACAGCAGAGAATCTGAAAAATATGAAAGCTAAAACCCAAGTCATCACTCTAAGATGCCGTATATGTTGCATTGTTTTCTGATGACAGTAATGAACTGGTGCATTTCTGTGGTATTGTACTGGTGCATTGCTTCAGAAATAATCTGAGAAAATATATGTATTCTGTTCAAGTTGCACAAAAAGAGTTGGTTTTATGAAGGCCTCTAAATGAATCTCATTGATTCAATCATTTATTCATTCACTTGCTTTCTCCTTTTGATTTCCTCTGATTATTTAGGGAAAAAAACCTGTAGTTTTAGATACTCTAGCCTGGTGTTACTCAGCCATTTTGGCTTCTACTTTGGAAGTCAGTCAACAGAAGTTTTAGCTAGATTTCTAATTTGGCCATTATAATTTGATTTGGATGGTGCTATAAGTATGGGACTACAGAGAGTGTGTATTGCGACTGTTGACTAACGTAAATAATTGTAGCTAAAATCAACAGAACTACACCACCTTGCAGTAGCTGAAGAACTGGTCTGAAATATGGAAAAGTGCTTTACCTGATCTTGTACTAACATTGTATAAAAACCTTTCAAAATATGAAAAATGTTGCAAGTTTCTTCTCCCATTCATTTCTGTTTGCCTCTCATAGCCTTTGAGTATTAAATTGCAGAATGAATGTCACAGTAGCCCAATATAACTTCAGAACAAGGAAATATTTTGAATTCTGGAACTTCTCTTGGTCATGCGAGACAGCAGTATCTCTTTAACATTTCAGTCAGTATCCCCTTCACAGCTGTTGCAAAGTACAAAATATATTGCATCTAGGCTCTGCCACCTGTTGTAGAAAATTTGGAATAGAGTTAAGTCAATGGAGGTTCAAGAACACATTTTGCCTTCTTTCAGTGATACAATCTGCATTTCATTTAGCAGCCACTTAAGCCTCTGAGGTCTTTCCTTCATGCCCCTGTTTTGTGAGGTAGACCTGTGTTTTTTATAGCCCTGGGACTAGGTTAGTAAATTGAAAAGCTCTAGGTGTTTTTTTCCGCAGTCCTTTTTCCCTTTTTGTTTCTCAGTTGCGTTAGGCCCAGCCCCAGATGAGCCTATTTGTTTCTAAAGTAAAACTGAGCTTTGGCAGCATTCAAGTACCATCCCTAGTTGCAAGCACTCTCTTCTGGGAAATGGAGGGAAAAGGACACTGATGATGATAACTGCTTTCTATTCAGTTCTGCACAGATAGGTGTAAGACAAATCTGTCACACAGAGAGAACATGAGAGAATTGCTGACATATGAATAGTAATACTCATCTGGAAAAAAAAAAGTATATTCTTTCCTTTCTTGAAGGTCTTCTAAGTTCTGGACAGTGTTTTCAGAGAGTCCAGAATATTACAGAATCACAGAATATTCTGAGTTGTAAGGGACCCACAAGGATTATCAAGTCCAACTCTTAAAAAAATGGCCTATAGAGGGAGTGAACCCACAGTCTTGGCATTTTTAGCACTGGGCTCTAACCAGCTGAGCTTCTGCCTTCACTTCTCTTTGCGGCGTCTGTTGCACCTATAAGTGTCAAACCCTCTGTAACACACACTTTCATTTAAACCAATTTACATATTTTTCTTATTTTTTCTGAAATGCTGTGAGTTCTGACTCTTCAGAGTACTGCCAGGTGTTACCAGAGGTTAGTGACTAAAGCTGTGGCCTGTTAGAGTAAGGCCATTTCAGCTGATGGCCCAGTTTTGCCCTCTCCACCATGGTCAGGTTTTTCTCACAAGTAGTTTTAGTCCATATTGGTTTGCTGAGTATCAAAGTAAAAAAGATATTCAGAGCATTAAATAGAAGCTGTTCATTGATGAGCAGATTAGTAAACTGTCCCAGTACCCCCAACCTTTTGTCACTGGATCTTTTGTAGCCTGCAAATTGCCTCCAGCTCTTCCTTTATCCTGTCCTTGCCATCTAGATTGGTTCTGAATTTTAATGTGTCTCCAGACCACTACCATGAGAAACAAGCTTTTTTCGTGTTGTTCAGAGAACTGCAACTTTTGTTCAAGTCCTCCTCTTTACTCACCTTGATTAATGAAATACTGTCTTCTCTGACCTCCTTAACTTCTTTGTTATAGTTATTGGTGCTGCAGAAAACACAACTACTAAAATCACCCTGCCCTCACACTTGGATGTGATGGTGATGGCAGTTAGAAAAAGTTGCTCTTCTCTTACCTTTCTGATAGAATTCTGTCTTGTACGTATTGTTCATCACCTCATCCCTTAAGTATTACAGGAGATGGTGCAGGAAGATCAAGTACACTAAAGTGTTCCCTCTCCTCATCCTCTCCAGCTCCCCTTTCATTCTCGTTGTATGATACTCACCTCTGAGTCTGAGGTACAGCTGTGACACTAAGTTCCAGCCTGTGAAAGTGAGTTTGGACTTATAAACAGCTTATAACTTGTGTCAGTGGGTTACTCTTGGGGGTTGGTTTTTCCTTTCCTCTCTGCCTGTTGAATTTTTCCCATTGACATGCTGAGGGACATTGATGGCTAGGTCCTTGAGACTTTGAGATGGGGAGGGGGGAGAACCTCCCTGCTTTTTTAGGCAGTTTCTCTCAGAGGGTGGAAGAAAGGGAGGTTTAGAAGATTAGAAGCAGGTAAAGGAGGCTGGGAGGTTGTTGCTCGCTCTCTCACTTTTGCCTTAGGAGGAGAAAGGTCATTTCTACACCCCCTGCCGTCCCAATGCCGGGAGCTGCCTCTTCTGTTGTTGGACCCTGCACCACTGCCTTGCTTGGGCACCTTCTTGCTTCAGCTTGCTGTCTCCAAGCATCCTGTTGGAGCACCAGGACCGATGCTGTGAGCAAAAGCCTCTCCTCCATCCCTTTCCCACCTGGGACACTGCTGCCATCAGCCCCAGCGCCCCTGCAGCTATGCAGGACCTGCCCCTGTCCACCACTAGCAGCTGCAGCACAGGGAAGGGTGCCTGTGGCCAAAAAACTGGGTTACTGTTTCTGTTTGTTGTTAATTTCATTGTTGTTGTTGTTGTTGTTGTTGTTGTTTTGTTTGTCTTGTTACACATACTAGTAAAGAACTGTTATTCCTATCCCCATATCTTTGCCTGAGAGCCCCTTCATTTCAAAATTTTACTAATTCAGAGGGAGGGATTTATTTGCTCCATTTCAATGGAAGGCCCTTCTCTTCCCTAGCATAACTGTCTTTTCAAACCACGACAGTTACCTTTGTGGATTACAGATGCTTGAGCAAGATTAACTGTGTGGTGGAGGCATGCTTAACAACTCCCAAAAAGGAACAGTTCTTCCTTCTTACTAACAGAAGTTTACTAAGTAGTGTGGACTTTCAGGATCCATGTGGGTTTTTTGTTGTCTGTACATCCTGCTGTTTACTGCAAAGGATTGCAGTGATTTTGAGGTGAGATTTACTGAACTAATTTAGGGAGACACCAGGTATCCATAAGATAACAATTTTAGTATCTACCCAGGTAGTCTGTATTTGAGTTTGAAACCAGCAAATGAAAAGCTCACTTGGTTGTATTTTCTCTTTTAAGAGCTAATACTAAGTTCGGGAGTGAGAGGCTTTTTTTTAAATTTGAAAGATGGATTTACTAATTTAAGGTTTGACCTTTCTGTAGTTTGTACCATCAATATCTTTTACATGGTGAGCTTAAACAAATTCTAGTTGTTTGGTTTGGTGAGTTTTTTCCTCAAAGTTATCATCTATGTCCTAGCTGATTCTGAAGGGAACAACCTGAAGCAAAATGCTACAACTCTACATGCTAAAAAGACTAAAAATCAGTCATTAATGCCAAATATAAATCAAAGAATAAATAGCTCTACTTTATAAGAATGATTCATAAGAATGATCATGCACTATTTTCACACTGCTTTTCCCCCCAGCTGACTTTGAGCTGTATTCAAATTTTTAATCAGAAAAAATTGGTACAGAAAAGGTGATACAGACTGAAAAACCATCTCTCTATATTGGATTGTGCACCCTATGTCTCCTACAAGTAGAACAATCTGTCTGTGATCATGCTTTTATATCTACCATACAATAATGTTACCATTGATGTGTACGTAGCCTTATAATTTACAGGGTGTATGTGTGGGAAGTTTTCTGGTAGGATCTGATTTATAAAGGTAGCTTGATATTACTTCCTGTACCTTGGACATCTCTGGCCTAACAGGGAGATTATTTGAGCACACTGCACTTGATGTACATATGCATAGGTGAGTAGGAATGCAGGATCAGCAGGCAGCATCTGGGCAACTGAACCCTTCCTGTCGTTCTGGCAGACAACATACTATAGATACTAGTTCAGAGGCATCCATAAATCATCCTGTAACATCAGATATCATAATTTTCAACCTCTAAGAGAAATTTAGAATTTCAGTAAAAATATAGAGCCTACAACTGTACCACATCACTTGCAGAAAGCAGGAGTGGAAGATATTTCTAGTCTTCTAGGTCTATGCACTAGCAAAATATTTATAAAATTAACTTCTGTGTGATCCCAAGAAGTTCATCATGCTCTAAATTATTGTTAGGACAAATAAAACCCCTCTGATCCCTGCTAATCTGACTTGCAAAACAGATGTCCTCCTGATCCTAAATCAGATGAATAACTTAATCCTTTGTATTTGAGCAGAACACATTCATCTGAGAATTTTGCATCACTAGAAACACAGCTATAGTCTGTTTACATCTTGTTTTTTGTGTCATCCAATTTCCAGAAGCAAATTATAGACTAAAGAAGGAAAAGAAAATTCCTTTCTGGTCCACACAAGGACCAGAAACCATCCTTAAGTGTGGTGCACACACCCAGAAATCCTGTTCACTAGCAAAACTCTTTCCATATGCTTGAGGACTGGATTTCATAGAGACCACACTGTGGAATTAATTTTCTGCATTTAGGAGTTCTCTTAGTTTAATTTACAGTCCTTTCTATAACTTGGTCTTTCTTCCCACATTTCTTACTCCCATGATCACATTTACAAGGTTTTTCCAGAATTTATTCTTGAATAAATAAAACTTCCACTTTCTAGTCCAGATTTGGTTATGACCAATTTATTGCAACAGATTAAACTGGCAGAACAAATGCTGAGAGCTTTTGAGCTGAGACGCTAGGAGACCAAAATGGATCTTTTTCCGTAAGTACTTCCATCCATGCTGAATGATTAGTTCAAATATGTAAAATTTTACAAATATTAAGGTCACTGTGGTATCAAAATACCTGAATTTTTTAGTTGTAAGATTTGGACTGCAAAGCAAAAGAGAAGGCTTGGAGATCCAGCATATCTGTTCTTGTAGCTCTCACTGAATTTGAGTTTCATTAGTCCCTTTCACCTCGCTGTATTTGCCTCATTGCCATGTCATGACTATTTTATATAATGTTCTTAGAAAATATCTGCTGGTGAATGCACTTGAGTTCTCTTCAACTGTTTTTAACAATTTTTAATGTACTTATTAGCATTTGCCACTGTTGTAATAGCTCCTTTTGACCCTGAAATTGTCCACTCATTTTGATTAAACCTGTGATTCGAGAGAACCTGACAATTTAATTATTTTAAATGCAGCCTTATTGCCAAACAAGGTTTCCCTGCAACCCTCACAGCTATTGTTTTTAGAAGAAACTGTTTTGGGTCTCCTATCATAAACTACCCTCAGGTACTTCTCTTTAATGGGCAAGGCATTTAACAGCAATTGAAATGAACTTTTAAATGACCCACTAGTGAAAAACAAACGTGAACTAAACCAGATCTAAATAAAACCACATTTTTTATTGTTATGGCTCTTTCAAAAAAACCTAATAATTGACCAAAGCCTGATGTATGAAAGCACATAAACTACACAGATTAATATAATCTGTAATTGCCACACTTGAAAAGAGGATATTGTATAATTTGGAAATTTTATTTTCTTTTTTCACACAGGACAAATATTGTAACTCATGACCCAAATCCTTTATGTTTTCTGTAGAATACTTGAAGTGAAACAATGCATTTTTTACCACTAAAAACAGAATAAACATGACCCTGAAGGATTTATTTTAAGTCAGATGTATTTCTCATTCTTTGATAATCTTTGCACTTCGTTATCATATTCAACTCACCACTTATATGCAGATGACACAATCATTTATGGTAATAGATTATAATAGAAGAAAGCTTAGTATTACCTTCAAGCTGATTTAAATGAGCTTTAAGATCATCTGGCACAATCTAAATTACTATTAAATATTAATGAAACAAAGATCATATTATTTGTCTCAAAACAGAAGTTGTGTAAACTGAACTGACAGTCAGTGCAACCTTGGAGACAGCAAATGTCAATGGTGAAGAATATGGATACATAATTTTTCATCGTATGACTAAATTATTGATTAGAAGCTGTGAAGATTTGAAAGAAAGCCAAAAACTTTTTTTGAGTTCAGAAAGCTTGTTGACTTAGGGGAAAAGATTTGTTTTCTTGCATTTTCAGTTTGTATTATGTACTTTGAATTTTACTGATTGCTGCATAATGTTGTTAAGAAAGACAAAGTATTTTTAACTTGTTATCTAGGCAATTTTTCTGTGAATTATACATTTCATAAAAATTACTGTCTGTTATTTTAGCAACAATTGGCAAAAAATAGAAAACTGTCAACATTTCAGTGGGATGTTATGCTACTTTCTCCTTCCTCCTGTCCTCTATTGTCAGACAAGTTACAATCTTCAGTCATCCACATTTCCTAAAATAGAAAAATTAATAAGAAAACTAGTATCTCTACTTCATCTGGAACTATACAGTGTCCTGGGTTGGTGTTGTGTCTGCTCCTCTCCCGCCCACACCTCGCTGTCTGCATGGAGCTGCCGCCGGTGCCCTTTTCCCCCTCCCGGGGGGGTGGTGCCCCGGGGCTGTGCTTGCTTGGCTTGCTCGGCTGCCCGGCTGCTGCTGCTTGCTCGCTTGCTGCCAGCTTGCTAGCTACCCCCGGCCGCTACCCCGCCGCTTCTGCCTCGCTGCATCTGCCCCGGCTCTGCCCCGGCTCTGCCCCGGCTGCTGCCTTCCCCTCCCCCTTCTCTCCTTCAGCTCCAAGATCTGTACCGGCTCCGGACGGGACCTGGACATCAGAGACTGCCTCCGGAGCCTGCCCAAGAAGCTTGTCGCCCCTCCCAGCAGCGACCGTCTCTCACTTCGGTGAAAACAGTTCTTTTGTCATCTGGGATTGTACTTTCCTGTTGCTGGGAAGTGTTTTTTCTTGTGTTTGTTAATAAACAAGTTTTTTCCACTTTTCCCCCCGAGTAAAATTCTCTCCGTGCCCAGTGGGGGGGAGGAATTGTGAGGGGGGTTTATTCTGGGGGGCTCCTTTGGAGGCTTTCCCCCAGTTTTGTCCTAAACTTGGACATACAGCTGTGAATTTGATGAAGCAAGTCAGGAAGCTCAGGTAGATGCTTTATTTGTATTTGCTTATTTTTACATAGGTAAAATCCTGCTCCTGTGATGACTTGAGCATGCTCCAGCAGACACAGATGAATTAATTGGCAGTTTATGTTGATTCCCAAGATGACAGATAAGGTCTTATTGCCAGATTTTCTCATTCTTAGAGATTCAAGTTGATAATCCCACAGGAAAAAGTGAAAAAACATGACCCATGTATTTTTCAGTGTATTAAAAATGCAGAGGACCTCCTGCATTTCAGTGCTATCCACGTCCTTTTTTTTTTTTGTCGCAAGATGTCTCACACTTATACATCCATATACTCAGAATTGCCAGCTCTTTTGACATTACACTGAATCCCAGGGTAAGAGATATAGTTAGTTTTCAACCACTTTCTCTGTTTGACATAATCAAGATCAATGTGGGTATGTTTTCTGTTCAGGGTATCAACTATTTCCCCTTAGTATTTTGCTGGGCTGGGCTGAATCAAGCTGGGTATGGTTTCCTTTGAACATTGCATTTAGGATAGGGGTTACACAATTTTTGACTCTCATTGGGATCTTCACTATACTTCACTACAGCACTTTCACATAGTGTCAGGAGATGAAGGCCTATTCTGACAGCAATAAAATACCAAGGGAAAGAGGAGAATGCAGGCATTTGGTTTATATACTTGGGAATGAGGAAACTTTAGACGGGCAGAGCAGCTAGTGAACTGTAGGCCAAGTCATAAAGCTGAGTTAAAAAGGACAGCAAGGCCTAGGATGGTTTGATGGGTCTGGGAAAGACAATATGGAAAAATTTGTGTAAGTAAGAGGCAAATGAGTGGAAAGGTAGGTACCCTCTGGAAGGACAGGAATAATGGGTAAAGAGGAAAAACAAAGGAAGACAAAGCAGTGATATAGATTAGTGCTGGAGAAAATGAGGCATGTGTAAGACATGCCTCAAGGTTTCTTGACAAGATTACCAGAAATTCAGGTCTAAAGAGAGGATTTATTCAGTGATGAGTTGGGATGGTGAATGCTAAATAGGGCAGAGTAATGTCCAGTTCATTATCTTACCTGGTCTGGGCCGAAGCTGCTGAAATTACAGATGAAAGAAAGAGAAAGGGAGAGAGAAGAGTTTGTATCTTCCCTGCTGCAGACATTTGAGAAAAGTTGCTGGAATCTCTGTCAGAGCAATTGTAGGGAGGACATTCGTGATTTATTTATATATCTAAAAATATTTTCTAATTCAAAATTAGTATGTCGCATGATTCAAGTACAGATATCTTCCATAGAAGGTAATTAGGCAGACTTCTCTCAAAAGAACAAGTAAACTGTTTTTAGAATTAGCCTTACAATGAATTTTAAAAATTAATTAATAAGTTTATTATTTGAATTTCTTGATTATTCAACACCATTTTCCTGGTGTTTCTAGGTGTCTCTTGGCAAGACACTTGAATCAATTTTCTTGTCCCCTTGTACTGCCAACTTTCTCAGAAAGAATGGGAGAATCTCAGAAAGGATTTATGCTCTGAAAGTCACTAAAAATCTTGTTCCATACTGTAATCACATCAGGATAAGACTCTTTTAAGCTCGTGTATTTTATCTAGTGATAATATAAGGCTCCTAGTGAATACAGATGTTGTTCAGTGTGATTAATGTTTCCATTATCTGCTTGCTCAGTAGGTAAGAACTAGGCCCATAGGTGCTTGGGAGTGCTGCTGTGGGTTTGGTAACAAATGAGCTCTGACATTTATTGCTTGGTTTTTCACCATTGCTACCAGACGGATATGGGTTCCTTCCACTGGAGAGTGATGGCACTGCATTGCAACCCTGGCCTTGTTCTGCATTCCTAGAGATGCCTTTTCCTTCAGCATGTGAAGCAAAGCCCCTTTTGCAGGCAGGTTTTCTGTCTTGCCCCAATCTGAGGACAGAAGAACATCTATTTTTATTTCACTGAGGGGACCCTTCACCTCTTGAGTCTCTGTTTTTAAAGAGATGTTCCCTCCACCTCCAAGTGAAGTAGAGGTCACTTTCAAACTACTTTTTTTTTTTTTTTGTCTGAGAAACCTTCCTCCATTGTATTCCAGTTATAAATCCATTGGTCTATTAGCCAGTCAGTTGTGTTGTCTTATGCCACCTTTACTCCAGTTTCAGGCCTTTCCATTATCTGAACTTTCCTACATCCACATACTGCTATCTGTATTCCAAACTTTCCTACTTTTAATTATATATACATACATACATACATACATACATATATATATATATATATAATTTCCCCCTTTCACAATTCTTGCCCAAATGTTGCACTTGTTTTCCTCATGTGAAGTACTATGTCCAAAGCTTATTAAAGCATCTACTTGCTATTTGCCTTCAGGGCTATTGCCTTAACCAGTCCTTGGACCAGAAAAGAGCACCCCACCCTGCACAGCCCAGCTCCTCACAGAGCAGTTGTGCATCCTTCTTGCTTGTGTAACTGGGAAGCCTCAGCTTTATCAGAAGGGGCAGCCATGTCTGACCAGAGAGAGGACAAAACCAGCAGTCTGCGCCTTGGAACTCAGCCTGGGTCACCGCTGTGTATGAGAAGGAGACAACCCCTCCACTGCCAGTCTCTTAACCTTTCTGTTCTGGGATTTTAGAGTCAATGTTGAATGCTTCACATGAATCTGAAAATCAAAGGAATTTTTGAGGGAGAGGGGATGATAGAAAGAGAGAGTGGGCATATGAGTAGAGTTTTACTAGGGCTCACTAGTCTACTCAAACTATACATTTTGACAGTGCCCTAATGCTGCTTTCAGTCCTTTCTTGTGGAGAAAATGGAAAGATTTTCAGACTGAGATGCTTAAAATAGGCTCATAAATGGATGCTTAGTCATATAAATAGAAGCAGTTCAATATTCAGCAATGCTGAGTGCTCTGGTAATGTCAGAAAGGAAGAAAATGCTTTGTGCACAGAACTGCTGTGTTAGAAAATGTGGACATTGAAGAATTCCTTTTTAGAGACAACGAGTTACAATTGGAGTAATCTTTTCTTTGGGTCAGTTGGGCTTGACTCAACTTTGGCCTTCATCTTTCATGTCTTTTATTCATGATATAATTTAAAAGTAGTGTTTAATGCTATTGGATATTTATGTCCACTAATTGAATCTAATTTTATCATGGGATTGGAATGAGAAAGTGAAAGTCTTTGCAAATTTCTTAATATCACACTCCCTGTTGTGCGCTTTGTAGAAATTAAATATCTGCTGTCATACCTCATATGCTGCCATACCTCTGGTTGTTGCCAGCTCTCACAGAAGCTGGCATGCACAGAGTTCCTAGTTTTTACAACAGAAGAACCTGCAGTCCTTTCTAAGGGAATTCAAGAGTGCAACAGAAATGTAGGTGAAGTTATTGCAACCTTAGCCTGCACATACCAATATCTGCATCCAGAAGGATCTTTTGTTCGTTTGTTTTTGCTTTTCTCACATGGACTCTGAGCAAACTTCACAGTACATCAGTTGTCTTTGCTCATTTTCTTCTATCTCCTCCTTGTCATCTCTATGAAGACTTTCTGTAGAAATTCTGTGAAGCGCGCAAGCTGCTGGGAGGAACTCAGTATTTTTACAGGTACACTTCATGCAATAATGTAGATGGTGAATGAACCAGGATACCAGATCTAAGCACTAATGAATAAAGTGAATGCACCCTCAGGTGTTCCTGGTGTTATTGACATATATACCTGTGTAGGGGTTTTGGCCCCAAAGCTTAGTCACTGAAATGGATTTTTGAGGTCTGGGAATGCTATAAAATGACTACTTTATTTATTCTTTTTTGAAGTCAGCACCACTAGAATTGTATCTATGAAATGCAGTAGAAAAATCAAACCACTCAGCAGAAAACTTCTTGTCTTGTCTGTGTGAAAGGCAACATAGTAAAATGGATATATTCCATAACAGCAATTAAAAATATGGGGTTTTTTTAAATTTCCTTTGGAAAATAAAAGCAACCTGAGGTTGGTATTGGCAAGGATAAATCCTATGTTGTTTCCCTCTGAAATTCATGTTTGGCTCTTATTAATTTATCTTTTAGAATCATGAAGACTATTTCCACTAGTTTTCATTTCTTCTTGGAACAGATAATTGCATACTAAAGCCTTGACACTCATATGCAGTTAAATTCATGAGGTTATTTGTATTACTATGGCCTCCAGATAAGGGTCTTAAACCATAATAATCAAAATAATAATAGTTTAAAAATATTATTTTCATATGCTTAGCATATTCTTTAATAGAAAAATATTTCATACTTTTCCTATTAATACAAACCTTCCATTAGATATCAATCAGCTGGCTCATACTCAGGACCCAAGGTTATTCTCTAGGAAAAGATTCACATCAAATACAATGTCACTAGAACCTCATTTCTTGATCACATATTGTAAGCTGTAAATATATTCAAGTCCATGTAACATTAGAAATAATAGCTAACAGTTCTTTCGTTCTTCCTGCATGGATTTTAAAAAGTTCTTACATGGTAGAATTCTGGCAGTATTTTGTGTTTTGAAGGGTATGGATTGTTTGTTTCTTAAATGTTTAATGGCAGATTGAAAATAACTTTTCTGTGTTAAGAAATTTTAAAAAGTGACAAGAAAATAATCTTGAAAGTTCATAGGAGGCTATAAAAAAGATATCAAGAATGTAAAATGTTTTAATAAGATTTATAGTAACTTGCTGAAAGCATTTAAATATACTGACCTATGTGTTAGTGTAGGCCTTTTATTATTAAGTTAATACATTCTTAATTTTAGATGCTCCTTTCCTGTATAAGTGATTTTATAAATTTGAGCTAATAATTATTAACTTTAAAATCTAACATAGCATGGACAGTTGTGATTAACTTAAATTTAGGTGAAAGAAAGGTAAAGCATCTGTGGTACAAACAGCAACATAAGACAGATTACACTAATTATATCAATGCATATAGGACTAAGCTGTCTTTTGTGAGTGAGAGGAATGTTACATTTGTCTTTACAAATAAATTGTAAATCTGTTGGTAGATAAAGTTAGCACCTAGAGATAAAAGAAACAATGGGAGGGATTACACTGATTGGTGAATGGAAAAAGAGATTTGCCTTTACAAACAAACTGTAGGTTTGCTGGTAAATGAAATTGGGTAACAGAAGATGAAAGAAGCAACAGGGGGGGAAACTATGAATTCTACAAGAATTAAAAACTAAAAGGGAGGGTTATACATTAGAGGGGAATGTCAGGTGTCAGGCGTTCCGGGAAGTCTGTGCCTCTCGAGTACCTCAGCCAATGGGGAAAGAGAGAGGGAAAAGCGGCCGGGAAATTAGGATAAAAAGGGAGGCTGCGTCCTCCAAAAATTCGAGAGATCCCAGGGGAATGCCCCATGGGCTCTCCCTTTATTCGAATAAAGCAAAAAGGACTCCTCTGTCTCTTTTTGGACATAAACCTCTGGTGTTTGTGGATTAATTTTCCTTACAATTTGGGGGCTCGTGTCCGGGATATTTCCACCGTCCAGGGCAGCAGGCAGCGGTGGAGCTGAAGGCGCGCCTCACCCAGTTTGGTGATCAGCTCCCCTGGGTGCCGGCTGGCCCCGGGCGATTGATTGGGTTCCCGAGACTGTCCAGGAGACAGACGAGTGGCGGACCAGGGGTCCGTGAAGAGTCCGCAGGGAAGGATCAGTGAAAATCTCACCGGTGAGTAAAATGGGATCCTCGGGGAGCAAACCTGGGAGGGCGCCCATGGAGGGCAGCACAGGTACACCTGGGAGGGCGCCCATGGAGGGCAGCACAGGTGAAACGGGGATCCCACGGAGGGCCGCACAGGTACACCTGGGAGGGCAGCCATGGAGGGTTGGTTGCACAGGTGAAACAGGACACCCATGGAGGGTTGGAAGGGTGAAGCCGGGAAAGGGCCCCCGGAGAGTCCCTTGGGGAAAGTGCTGGGGTCTTGGGACAGATTGTATATTCACTCAGAGGTAACTATGAAAATTATGGTAAAATATTGTTATTTTGTGTGGCCAGAGTATAAGTTGTCAAAGGGGCTTATTAAGGCCATGTTATATAGATGCCCTGGGGGGGGCAATAAGGGAAATCGAGAAGGGGACTCGATAGTCCATGGCCTGAGGGGCAAAAACGGGAGTCGAGAGAGGGTCTCGACAGCGGCGGGTGGATGGAGAGTGTTTGTGCGTTAGAACAGGATTGAAGAGGAGTGTGTGATAGATATGGGTGAGGCAATGAGCGGCAGGGCCGGGCACGGAGCTGCGGGACCGAGAACACGGGCTGGGGGCTGTGGGTCTGCCGGTGCTCTGTGCCGGGCTGTGCCTGACCCCGCCACCCCCGGGCAGGGCCGGCAGTGTCCGCTGGCCCCCGTGGGGCTCGGGGTGCCCAGCCGCCCGTGAGGCCGCGGGACGTGCTCGCTGGGAGCACCGGTGGGGGAGAAGTGTTTGGACTGTGACAGGACAGGCACAGGTTCTGGTATACGGTGTGTGATAAAGAAAAGGAGAACAAAAATAAAGGAATATTTGGGAAATGCGGATTATACATGGAAGGATTGGAATTTTCTTTTGGGAGTTTTGTTTGGGTCATCGGGGAGACGAATGGTTTTGCGGGGTGCTCGGCAGCTGTGAGGGGATGGGCGTCTGCGGGCAGCGGGGGGGCTGCACCCAATGCACCTACAGTGGATGGTGCCATCCCCCAGGCGGACCCACAGTGGGACCCAAATAACCAGGCTAGTTTGGCTCGCCTCCTTGATTACCGTGCTTATCTAATCAGGGCAATCAAGTCAGCTGCTCCCAAAGCTAACAACGTAGCTAAGGCTATGTCGTTAGAACAGGAGAAACAGAAAAGTCCCTCTCATTGGTTGGAGAGGATTACGGATGCCTTGAGGAAACATGGGGGGATGGATCCTGAGGGGCCAGCCTTTAACACATTGCTGAAAGTGCAATTTGTTACTAAGGCTTGGCCTAATATAAGAAAAGGAGTACAAAAAGATGAAAAGTGGCAAAATAAGCCTCTGGAAGAATTGGTTAGAAAAGCACAGCAGATATATGTGAGAAGGGATGAGGAAAAGGCAAAGGCAAAGATAATGGCAGAGTTTTTGCAGCCCCGGAGGAATAAACCGCAGGGTCCAAGGGGTCCCCCGGGACAGAGGGGACGGGGTTGGCCACAGGGAAGTGGCAGAGGCATCCCCTCTTCGGCAGGGGAAAGCCAACCCAAACCGCGGCTGGGGAGGAACCAGTTTGCTATTTGTAGGGCAGAAGGGCATTGAAAAAATGAGTGTCCGCAGAAACAGCTGGACCCTCAGGAAGAGGAAGTCCAGAGGATAATGGAAATGGATTGTTAGGGGTGTCAGGGGCTCCTATTATATCAAGGACCCACTACTCAGGAGCCCTTGATAACTTTTAAGGTGGGTCCAGATCGAGAGGAGGTGTGTTTTTTAGTAGACACAGGGGCCTCCCAATCCACCTTAAATTTTATACCTAGGAGGGGAAAATTGTCAAAAAGATCTGTGGTTATTCAAGGAGTGAGTGGAAAGGATGAGGGAGTGTATTTTATTCAACCACTGTTAATCGATGTGGGGGACAGGTTTAAACTGCTTAATTTCCTTGCAAAAAAGGGACTTAGAGTGTCCAAAAAGAAAACTCAGTTAGTAGAAAAAAAAAAAAAAAAGTCAAATATTTGGGACACATTCTGACTGAGGGGTTACAGTGTATTGATCCAGAAAGAATAAAAGGGATTTTGCAAATACCATTTCCCCAGGCTGAAAAGGAGCTACGGCAATTTTGGGGTTGGTAGGGTACTGCAGAGCCTGGATCGAGGATTTTTCTGTTGTGGCTAGACCTTTGTGTAACTTTTAACCCAGAGCGGTCCTGGTGTTGTGATGTGGACACCAGAGGTGGAGCAGTGCTTTGGAAAAATTAAGGGATAGATTGGTTAGTGCCTCGGTCTTAGCTCTTCCGGACACAGAAAGGGAATTTCAACTACATGTGGGTGTTGAGCTGGGTCGTGCTAGAGGAATTTTGGTGTAAAAGAATGAGGGACAGGAGGCCTGTCGCCTGTTTTTCTACATTATTAGACCCAGTGGGCAGAGGCTGGCCCCGTTGTCTGCAGAACTGTGCAGCCACAGCTCTGATGGTGGCTGAGGCAAGAAAGCTGACAAGGGGAGGGCATCTGATCGTAAAGGTTTCACATCAGATTTAAGTTTTGTTAACTGAGAGAGCCTCTAAGTGGATGACGAGCGCTCGATTATTACAGTATGAATCTTATTTAATGGAACAGGAAGATTTAGAATTTAAAAATGGGGAAAATTTTAATCCAGCCTCCTGTTTAAATGGCCAAGGGGGAGACAGGAGAAAAGCCATGGTTGTATCCAGGTTATAGATCTTCAAACTAGAGCTAGGAAAGATTTGAGAGATACTCCCTGGCCTGAGGGAGAGAATGTATTCATTGATGGGTCGTCAAGAGTAATAAACTAGAAGCGTTTTACAGGATACTCTATCGTGAATGGGAAACAATTAAAGAAAGGGGGGAGGTTACCGCCCACCTGGTCAGCCCAGACAGCTGAGCTGTATGCGCTGATCAGAGCCTGTGAGTTATACCGGGATAAGACAGTGAATGTTTTTACTGATTCTTGATACATGCATTTGGGAAACTGTGGGAAGAACGAGGTTTATTAAATTGTAGGGGAAAGATGTTAGCCCATGAGAACTTAGTCTCTCACCTATTAGAGGTGGTGAATTTACCAAAAAAGGGTGGGAATAATCCACATTAAGGGGCATCAGGCAGTGTACTCAGAGGAGGCAATAGAAAACCGACTGGCGGATAAAGAAGCTCAGAAAGCTGCATTGTTGCAAAAAATCTCTAAGATCCTCCCCTTACTCCCAGTAACTGCACCGCTGTCGGAGAAACTGTCTTTCCCACCAGAAGAACTTGAGATAATTAAAAAAAGTGGGGCAGAAGAAAGAGGGGGAAATTGGTTTGCAAGGGATGGGAGGCAGTGGATCCCAAAAGCTCTGGCCTTGCAATTGTTAAAACAACTTCATGAAGGGAGTCATTGGGGCTCTCGAGGGGTGGCAGAAGCCTTCCTAAAAATGTATGCTGCTGTGGGTCTCTTTAGCTTGGCAAAACGGGCTATTGAGGGTTGTTTGACTTGTGCTAGAACCAATAACAAAGTTACAAAGAAACTTGCCCGGGGAGGGAGGCCTTGGGCTGTACGTCCCTTCCAGAGATGTCAGGTAGATTTTACTGAGATGCCCCGAGTGGCAAGGTTTAAATATCTTCTGGTAATAGTATGTCAATTAACAGGGTGGCCAGAAGCATTCCCTACTGTTTCAGCAACTACAGGATCGGTTGTTAAAGTATTTTTGGAACAAATAATTCCAAGATATGGAATTGTGGAAGCAATAGACTCAGATAAGGGGAACTCATTTTACAGGAAAAATTCTTCAAGGAGTTATGGCTGCTTTAGGGATACAATGGAACCTGCATACCCCCTGGCACCCCCAGAGTTCGGGTCGGGTTGAAAGAATGAATGGAGAAATAAAAAAACACCTTCTGAAGCTGGTGATAGAAACCAAGATGCCATGGGTACGGCTCCTGCCCCTGGCATTGGCAAGAATAAGAGCCAGACCCAGGGAAGATATTCAATTATCTCCCTTTGAGTTAATGTTTGGAATTCCTTACCCTTGCAACTCTCAGCCTAGTGGGGGGGTAGAGATAAGTGATGTGTATTTGAAACATTACGTGTCTCGGGTACTGTCTCTTGTGAAATCTCTTCGACAGGAGGCTCAGCTAGCACAGAACCTGCCTTTGGACTTTGCTGTTCACAACATCCAGCCAGGAGACTGGGTCCTAATTAAAGAGTATAAAGAAGCACCGCTGGTGGTGAAGTGGCGTGAACCTTTGCAGGTGTTGCTGACCACAGAAACAGCCGTCAAGACAGCTGAACACGGGTGGACCCATCATACTCGGGTCAAGATCTCTAAAGCCCCAGAGATTTGGACATCTCATCTGGAGGAGAGGGACGGGAAGCCACGACTGACACTCCGCAGGGGCGGACTGGAGCAGTAGCAAGTGCGTTGACATCGAGGGAAGCCTCGTGTGCCCACCCACGGACTGCCTGCTGAAACAGTTTGTGTGGGCATCCCTCCTCTCGGATCTCCAGTCTGGCTGGGGGGCCAGCCCTTTGCTGTCACTGTTTTCTTTGTGTTGGGCTGTTTCTGTGCCTTCACTAACCACAGGTGCAGAAAACAACGTGAAAGTCAAAATTAGTTTGGGGAATTACATAACACCATTAGAATGTTTCTCTTAATAATCTTACCTTTATACTGTCAGTTAGGGTGGGGTAAGGAATGGGAAAATAAGTTTTTAACTTTAGGAGAAGAAGTAGCAAAAACCTTTAACCTTAGCAATTGCTGGGTCTGTGGGGGGCCAGGGGGATCTGAAAACTGGCCTTGGGTGGCCAGCCCAGTCGAACCTAAATGGTGGGTTAGCACCCTGAGTAAGGTCCATAATGGAACAGGATTCTGGGATGAAGAAGGAAGTCCATGGCAGCTTCATTCTTCTGAAAGAGGAACTTATTGTCTAAATAGAACAGGAAGCAAATACGTGGGAAAAAGTGTTTGTGACTGGACTTTATCTTTGGGTTTAGATTGTTGGACTCCCAACTGTCTTCCTTATGATTGTTCCAGATATCAGGGCAGATGGAATCAAACTCATGTTAAGCTCTCAAATGGTAGCTGGGTAAAGTGTTCCTACCATAATTACCAGAAAAATTTGGAAGGCTGTAAAGCAGTGGGAAGGGATAAGTTTTTTGACTCCTTATTTTTAAGCTGCCCCCGCGATAATTCCACAAGTAGGACACATGTCGTTCGTGACTATCAGTGGAAGTGGCAACACCGGAATGGAACTCGAACCCTTTTTAGCAGGTTCTGGTCCAAATCTAATAAGACAGATCTGGGATGTAACTGCAGCTGGAAACCTCATGTGGGAGCATGGAAGTGCAAATACTGTAATTCCTATGGTGGGGCAACTATTGTTGGAGGACCACTAGGCCCAGGAAGCAAGCTGTATTTTGACTCCCCAGTGGATCATGAACATTGGGAAGGTCCCTTTGCCAACGGGACCTGGGCTTTAAAGGGGCATTACTGGATTTGTGGCCAACACGCCTATCGCAGGTTACCCCCAAACTGGTCAGGGATATGTTATGTGGGGTATATCAGACCTCTGTTCTTTCTGCTACCACAGGTTCAGGGAAACCAGTTAGGAATCAAGGTATATGATGATCTAATTAGGGAAAAGCGGTTGATTGATGTATCCCTGGCTGGGGGGAGCGCCCAAAAGTGGGGTGATGATGAATGGCCACCTGAATGAATCATACAACACTAT